>NC_052307.1:72561805-72609305 GCF_016432855.1 Salvelinus namaycush
ACACTTTGATTCATGTCACACAATCTTACAAAATATCTTGCGCCATTCAGAAATGTGTTATTTTGACTGACGCACCAGTAGAACACCCTCCATTGACAAACCGATGAGCGTACCTTGGTAGGCACGGTGTAGGAGGTGGCCAGGCGAGAGTACCACCGGCTAGCCTTCTCTGCCACACCTTTCCCTGCCGAGAACACGCTGCTCTTGAACACATCCAGGGTGGGGGTGAGGATCTGGTCCAGGGCGAAGGAGGAGGAGGACAGAGAGGGGGACAGCAAACCCAGGTCCCTGTCTCTCTCCCTCTCCCGGTAGGGGCTGGGCTGCGGGCTGGGCGTGGAGCGGGGACAGGGGGGTGAGGACCAGAGCCTCTGTCTGGCAGGCTGGGAGGGCGAGGGGAAGTGGTGGGTCCTGGAGCGAGGTAATCCTCCTGTCCTGAGAGGGGAGGTATGGGGGAGACTGGCCCGTCGAGGGGTGGTGATGAGTGGGGGAGGAGGGTGTAGGAACAGGGGACTGGAGGGGTCCTGGAGGTCCATACTGGGGGTCCGGCTGTTCAGAGGAGAACCCATATGGTTCATGTACATCTCTATCTCCCTAGCCAGGTGGTCCTGGCGCCGGCCCGTAGGGGTCGTGACCCCATCCATCTCTACTTCCAGGTCGTCCTCTCTGTCCCCCTGGGACTTGGACTCGGCCGCCAGGAGGGACAGCGGGTCGAAGCCTGTCTCGATCCCCGTTCGTTTAACGGTGCCCCGCGAGGCTGAGGCCACACCCACACCGCCATAGCTGGCGCTGCGTTCCACCGTCCTCTTCCGTGATTGGCTGGTTTTAGCAAAGCTCTCTGTGGTTGGTCCGTCCAGATCTAGGTCCTCCAGATCAAAGATGGCGTCTGTGTTATTCTTGTCCTCGTCACTCCAGTCCCTCTCCTCTCCGTCCTCAGGGCTGTCTCTACGTCTGCAGCGCCTGATGGAGAAATTAATAGATTAGATTTTAAAAAATAGATACAAATACATTTTGATATTCATAATGTACTGATCCCAAACGGGATATTTACTTTCAGAAGCAGAAACAAACCAACAGAGAGAACATCAGATCCATGACCTCCCTCTACCTTTATTAATACAGGTTACTCTCTCTCTACCTTTAATAATACAGGTTACTCTCCCTCTACCTTTAATAATACAGGTTACTCTCCCTCTACCTTTATTAATACAGGTTACTCTCCCTCTACCTTTATTAATACAGGTTACTCTCCCTCTACCTTTATTAATACAGGTTACTCTCCCTCTACCTTTATTAATACAGGTTACTCTCCCTCTACCTTTATTAATACAGGTTACTCTCCCTCTACCTTTATTAATACAGGTTACTCTCTCTCTACCTTTATTAATACAGGTTACTCTCTCTCTACCTTTATTATTACAGGTTACTCTCCCTCTACCTTCATTAATACAGGTTACTCTCTCTCTACCTTTATTAATACAGGTTACTCTCCCTCTCCCTTCATTAATACAGGTTACTCTCCCTCTACCTTTATTAATACAGGTTACTCTCCCTCTGCCTTTATTAATACAGGTTACTCTCCCTCTCCCTTTAATAATACAGGTTACTCTCCCTTTATTAATACAGGTTACTCTCCCTCTCCCTTTATTAATACAGGTTACTCTCCCTCTACCTTTATTAATACAGGTTACTCTCCCTTTATTAATACAGGTTACTCTCCCTCTCCCTTTATTAATACAGGTTACTCTCCCTCTACCTTTATTAATACAGGTTACTCTCCCTCTACCTTTATTAATACAGGTTACTCTCCCTCTACCTTTATTAATACAGGTTACTCTCCCTTTATTAATACAGGTTACTCTCCCTCTCCCTTTATTAATACAGGTTACTCTCCCTCTACCTTTATTAATACAGGTTACTCTCCCTTTATTAATACAGGTTACTCTCCCTCTACCTTTATTAATACAGGTTACTCTCCCTCTCACTATAATACAGGTTACTCTCCCTCTACCTTATTAATACAGGTTACTCTCCCTCTCCTTTATTAATACAGGTTACTCTCCCTCTCCCTTCATTAATACAGGTTACTCTCCCTCTCCTTTATTAATACAGGTTACTCCCTCTCCCTTTATTAATACAGGTTACTCTCCCTCTCCCTTTATTAATACAGGTTACTCTCCCTCTACTTATTAATACAGGTTACTCTCCTCTCCCTTCATTAATACAGGTTACTCTCCCTCTACCTTTATTAATACAGGTTACTCTCCCTTTATTAATACAGGTTACTCTCCCTCTCCCTTTATTAATACAGGTTACTCTCCCTCTACCTTTATTAATACAGGTTACTCTCCCTCTACCTTTATTAATACAGGTTACTCTCCCTCTACCTTTATAAATACAGGTTACTCTCCCTTTATTAATACAGGTTACTCTCCCTCTACCTTTATTAATACAGGTTACTCTCCCTCTACCTTTATTAATACAGGTTACTCTCCCTTTATTAATACAGGTTACCCTCCCTCTACCTTTATTAATACAGGTTACTCTCCCTCTCACTTTATTAATACAGGTTACTCTCCCTCTACCTTTATTAATACAGGTTACTCTCCCTCTCCCTTTATTAATACAGGTTACTCTCCCTTTATTAATACAGGTTACTCTCCCCTCCCTTATTAATACGGTTACTCTCCCTCTCCTTTATTAATACAGGTTACTCTCCTCTCCCTTTATTAATACAGGTTACTCTCCCTCTACCTTTATTAATACAGGTTACTCTCCCTCTCCTTATAATACAGTACTTCCTCTACCTTTATTAATACAGGTTACTCTCCCTCTCCTTTATTAATACAGGTTACTCTCCTCTCCCTTTATTAATACAGGTTACTCTCCCTCTACCTTATTAATACAGGTTACTCTCCTCTACCTTATTAATACAGGTACTCTCCTCTCCCTTTATTAATACAGGTTACTCTCCCTCTCCCTTTATTAATACAGGTTACTCTCCCTCTCCCTTTATTAATACAGGTTACTCTCCCTCTCCCTTTATTAATACAGGTTACTCTCCCTCTACCTTTATTAATACAGGTTACTCTACCTTTATTAATACAGGTTACTCTCCCTCTACCTTTATTAATACAGGTTACTCTACCTTTATTAATACAGGTTACTCTCCCTTTATTATACGGTTACTCTCCTCTACCTTTATTAATACAGGTTACTCTCCCTCTACCTTTATTAATACAGGTTACTCTCCCTCTACCTTTATTAATACAGGTTACTCTCCCTCTCCCTTTATTAATACAGGTTACTCTCCCTTTATTAATACAGGTTACTCTCCCTCTACCTTTATTAATACAGGTTACTCTCCCTCTCCCTTTATTAATACAGGTTACTCTACCTTTATTAATACAGGTTACTCTCCCTCCCTTTATAATACAGTTACTCCCCTCTCCCTTTATTAATACAGGTACTCTCCCTCTACCTTTATTAATACAGGTACTCTCCCTCTCCTTATAATACAGGTTACTCTCCCTCTCCCTTTATTAATACAGGGCTCTCCCTCTCCCTTATTAATACAGGTTACTCTCCCTCTACTTTATTAATACAGGTTACTCTCCTCTCCCTTTATTAATACAGGTTACCTCCCCTCTCCTTTATTAATAAAGGTTACTCTCCCTCTCCCTTTATTAATACAGGTTACTCTCCCTCTCACCTTTATTAATACAGGTTACTCTCCCTCTCCTTTATAATACAGGTTACTCTCCCTCTCCCTTTATTAATACAGGTTACTCTCCCCTACCTTATTAATACAGGTTACTCTCCCTTTATTATACAGGTTACTCTCCCTCTACCTTTATAATACAGGTTATCTCCTCTACCTTATTAATCAGGTTACTCTCCCTCTACCTTTATTAATACAGGTTACTCTCCCTCTACCTTTATTAATACAGGTTACCTCCCTCTCCTTTATTAATACAGGTTACTCTACCTTTATTAATACAGGTTACTCTCCCTTTATTAATACAGGTTACTCTCCCTCTCCCTTTATTAATACAGGTTACTCTCCCTCTCCCTTTATTAATACAGGTTACTCTCCCTCTACCTTTATTAATACAGGTTACTCTCCCTCTCCCTTTATTAATACAGGTTACTCTCCCTCTCCCTTTATTAATACAGGTTACTCTCCCTCTCCCTTTATTAATACAGGTTACTCTCCTCTCCCTTTATTAATACAGGTTACTCTCCCTCTACCTTTATTATACAGGTACTCTCCCTCTACCTTTATTAATACAGGTTACTCTCCCTACCTTTATTATACAGGTACTCTCCCTTTATTAATACAGGTTACTCTCCCTCTACCTTTATTAATACAGGTTACTCTCCCTTTATTAATACAGGTTACTCTCCCTCTACCTTTATTAATACAGGTTACTCTCCCTTTATTAATACAGGTTACTCTCCCTCTCCCTTTATTAATACAGGTTACTCTCCCTCTACCTTATTAATACAGGTTACTCTCCCTATCCCTTTATTAATACAGTTTTCCTCCCTTTAATACAGGTTACTCTCCTTCCCTTATTATACAGGTTACTCTCCTCTACCTTTATTAATACAGGTTACTCTCCCTCTACCTTTATTAATACAGGTTACTCTCCCTCTCCTATTAATAAGGTTACTTCTCTCCCTTTATTAATACAGGTTACTCTCCCTCTCCCTTTATTAATACAGGTTACTCTCCCTCTCCCTTTATTAATACAGGTTACTCTCCCTCTCCCTTTATTAATACAGGTTACTCTCCCTCTCCCTTTATTAATACAGGTTACTCTCCCTCTACCTTTATTAATACAGGTTACTCTCCCTCTCCCTTTATTAATACAGGTTACCCTCCCTCTCCCTTTATTAATACAGGTTACCTCCCTCTCCTTTATTAATACAGGTTACTCTCCTCTACCTTTATTAATACAGGTTACTCTCCCTCTCCCTTTATAATACAGGTTACTCTCCTCTTCCCTTTATTAATACAGGTACTCTCCTCTACCTTTTTAATACAGTTTACTCTCCCTTTATTAATACAGGTTACTCTCCCTCTACCTTATTAATAACAGGTTACCCTCCCTCTACCTTTATTAATACAGGTTACTCTCCCTCTCCTTTATTAATACGGTTACTCTCCTCTCCCTTATTAATACAGGTTACTCTCCCTCCTTTATTATCAGGTTACTCTCCCTCTCCCTTTATTAATACAGGTTACTCTCCTCTCCCTTTATTAATACAGGTTACTCTCCCTCTACCTTTATTAATACAGGTTACTCTCCCTCTCCCTATTAATACAGGTTACTCTCCTCTACCTTTATTAATACAGGTTACTCTACCTTTATTAATACAGGTTACTCTCCCTCTACCTTTATTAATACAGGTTACTCTCCCTTTATTAATACAGGTTACTCTCCCTCTACCTTTATTAATACAGGTTACTCTCCCTCTACCTTTATTAATACAGGTTACTCTCCCTCTACCTTTATTAATACAGGTTACTCTCCCTCTACCTTTATTAATACAGGTTACTCTCCCTCTACCTTTATTAATACAGGTTACTCTCCCTCTACCTTTTATACAGGTTACTTCCCTTTATTAATACAGGTACTTCCCTCTACCTTTATTAATACAGGTTACTCTACCTTTATTAATACAGGTTACTCTCCCTCTCCCTTTATTAATACAGGTTACTCTCCCTCTACCTTTATAATACAGGTTACTCTTCCCTCTCCCTATTAATACAGGTTACTCTCCTCTACCTTTATAATACAGGTTACTTCCCTCTACCTTTATTAATACAGTCATTGGGAGGCTGTAAGCTGTGGTAAGGATGCATTGGGCGGGCTATAACTGTGGTAAGGATGCATTGGGCGGGCTATAAGCTGTGGTAAGGATGCATTGGGAGGGCTGGAAGCTGTGGTAAGGATGCATTGGGAGGGCTATAAACTGTGGTAAGGATGCATTGGGAGGCTATAAACTGTGGTAAGGATGCATTGGGAGGGCTATAAACTGTGGTAAGGATGCATTGGGAGGGCTATAAACTGTGGTAAGGATGCATTGGAGGGCTATAAACTGTGGTAGGATGCATTGGGAGGGCTATAAACTGTGGTAAGGATGCATTGGGAGGGCTATAAACTGTGGTAAGGATGCATTGGGAGGGCTATAAGCTGTGGTAAGGATGCATTGGGAGGGCTTAATGCTGTGGTAAGGATGCATTGGGCGGGCTGGAAGCTGTGGTAAGGATGCATTGGGAGGGTTATAACTGTGGTAAGGATGCATTGGGAGGCTATAAACTGTGGTAAGGTGCATTGGGAGGGCTATAAACTGTGGTAAGGATGCATTGGGAGGGCTATAAGCTGTGGTAAGGATGCATTGGGAGGGCTATAAGCTGTGGTAAGGATGCATTGGGAGGGCTATAAGCTGTGGTACGGATGCATTGGGAGGGCTATAAACTGTGGTAAGGATGCATTGGGAGGGCTATAAACTGTGGTAGGATGCATTGGAGGGCTATAAACTGTGGTAAGGATGCATTGGGCGAGCTATAAACTGTGGTAAGGATGCATTGGGAGGGCTATAAACTGTGGTAAGGATGCATTGGGCGAGCTATAAACTGTGGTAAGGATGCATTGGGAGGGCTATAACTGTGGTAAGGATGCATTGGGAGGGCTATAAACTGTGGTAAGGATGCATTGGGAGGGCTATAAACTGTGGTAAGGATGCATTGGGAGGGCTATAAACTGTGGTAAGGATGCATTGGGAGGGCTATAAACTGTGGTAAGGATGCATTGGGAGGGCTATAAACTGTGGTAAGGATGCATTGGGAGGGCTATAAACTGTGGTAAGGATGCATTGGAGGGCTATAAACTGTGGTAAGGATGCATTGGAAGGCTATAAGCTGTGGTAAGGATGCATTGGGAGGGCTGGAAGCTGTGGTAAGGATGCATTGGGAGGGCTGTAAAACTGTGGTAAGGATGCATTTGGAGGGTTATAAGCTGTGGTAAGGATGCATTGGGAGGGCTATAAACTGTGGTAAGGATGCATTGGGAAGGCTATAAGCTGTGGTAAGGATGCATTGGGAGGCTATAAACTGTGGTAAGATGCATTGGAGGGCTATAAACTGTGGTAAGGATGCATTGGGAGGGCTATAAGCTGTGGTAAGGATGCATTGGGAGGGCTATAAACTGTGGTAAGGATGCATTGGGAAGGCTATAAGCTGTGGTAAAGGATGCATTGGGAGGGCTATAAACTGTGGTAAGGATGCATTGGGAGCTATAACTGTGGTAAGGATGCATTGGGAGGCTATAAACTGTGTAAGGATGCATTGGATGGCTATAAAACTGTGGTAGGATGCATTGGGGAGGGCCTGTAAGCTGTGGTAAGGATGCATTGGGAGGGCTATAAAACTGTGGTAAGGATGCTTGGGAGGGCTGGAAGCTGTGGTAAGGATGCATTGGGAGGGCTATAAACTGTGGTAGGATGCATTGGGAGGGCTATAAACTGTGTAAGGATGCATTGGGAGGGCTATAAAACTGTGGTAGGATGCATTGGGAGGGCTATAAACTGTGGTAAGGATGCATTGGGAGGGGCTTAAACTGTGGTAGGGATGCATTGGGAGGGGCTATAAACTGTGTAAGGATGCATTGGGAGGGGCTATAAACTGTGGTAAGGATGCATTGGGAGGCTATAAGCTGTGGTAAGGATGCATTGGGGCGGGCTGGAAGCTGTGGTAAGGATGGCATTGGAGGGTTATAAACTGTGGGTAGGATGCATTGGGAGGGCTATAAACTGTGGTAAGGGGTGCATTGGAGGGCTATAAGCTGTGGTAAGGATGCATTGGGAGGGCTATAAACTGTGGTAAGGATGCATTGGGCGGGCTGGAAGCTGTGGTAAGGATGCATTGGGAGGGCTATAAACTGTGGTAAGGAGCATTGGGAGGGCTATAAGCTGTGGTAAGGATGCATTGGGAGGGCTATAAACTGTGGTAAGGATGCATTGGGAGGGCTATAAACTGTGGTAAGGATGCATTGGGAGGCTATAAACTGTGGTAAGGATGCATTGGGCGGGCTGGAAGCTGTGGTAAGGATGCATTGGGAGGGCTATAAACTGTGGTAAGGATGCATTGGGAGGGCTGTAAGCTGTGGTAAGGATGCATTGGGCGGGCTGGAAGCTGTGGTAAGGATGCATTGGTCGGGCTGTAAGCTGTGGTAAGGATGCATTGGGAGGGCTATAAACTGTGGTAAGGATGCATTGGGAGGGCTATAAACTGTGGTAAGGATGCATTGGGAGGGCTGTAAGCTGTGGTAAGGATGCATTGGGAGGGCTATAAAACTGTGTAAGGATGCATTGGGAGGGCTGGAAGCTGTGGTAGGATGCATTGGGAGGGCTATAAACTGTGGTAAGGATGCATTGGGAGGGCTATAAACTGTGGTAAGGATTCATTGGGAAGGGCTAGTAAACTGTGGGTAAGGATGCATGGGGAGGGGCTATAAACTGTGGTAAGGGATGCATTGGGAGGGCTATAAACTGTGGTAAGGGATGCATTGGAGGGCTATAACTGTGGTAAGGATGCATTGGGGAGGGCTATAAACTGTGGTAAGGATGCATTGGGAGGGCTATAAGCTGTGGTAAGGATGCATTGGGAGGGGCTATAAGCTGTGGTAAGGATGCATTGGGCGGGGCTGGAAGCTGTGTGTAAGGATGCATTGGGAGGGTTATAAAACTGTGTAAGGATGCATTGGAGGGCTGTAAACTGTGGTAAGGGTGCTTGGGAGGGCTATAAGCTGTGGTAAGGATGCATTGGGAGGGAAGCTATAAACTGTGGTAAGGATGCATTGGGCGGGCTGGAAGCTGTGGTAAGGATGCATTGGAGGGCTATAAACTGTGGTAAGGATGCATTGGGAGGGCTATAAGCTGTGGTAAGGATGCATTGGGAGGGCTATAAACTGTGGTAAGGATGCATTGGGAGGGCTATAAACTGTGGTAAGGATGCATTGGGAGGGCTATAAACTGTGGTAAGGATGCATTGGGAGGGCTATAAACTGTGGGAAGGATGCATTGGGCGGGCTGGAAGCTGTGGTAAGGATGCATTGGGAGGGCTATAAACTGTGGTAAGGATGCATTGGGAGGGCTGTAAGCTGTGGTAAGGATGCATTGGGCGGGCTGGAAGCTGTGGTAAGGATGCATTGGGCGGGCTGTAAGCTGTGGTAAGGATGCATTGGGAGGGCTATAAACTGTGGTAAGGATTCATTGGGAGGGCTGTAAGCTGTGGTAAGGATGCATTGGGCGGGCTATAAACTGTGGTAAGGATGCATTGGGAGGGCTATAAGCTGTGGTAAGGATGCATTGGGAGGGCTGGAAGCTGTGGTAAGGATGCATTGGGAGGGCTATAAACTGTGGTAAGGATGCATTGGGAGGGCTATAAACTGTGGTAAGGATGCATTGGGAGGGCTATAAACTGTGGTAAGGATGCATTGGGAGGGCTATAAACTGTGGTAAGGATGCATTGGGAGGGCTATAAACTGTGGTAAGGATGCATTGGGAGGGCTATAAACTGTGGTAAGGATGCATTGGGAGGGCTATAAACTGTGGTAAGGATGCATTGGGAGGGCTATAAGCTGTGGTAAGGATGCATTGGGAGGGCTATAAGCTGTGGTAAGGATGCATTGGGCGGGCTGGAAGCTGTGGTAAGGATGCATTGGGAGGGTTATAAACTGTGGTAAGGATGCATTGGGAGGGCTATAAACTGTGGTAAGGGTGCATTGGGAGGGCTATAAACTGTGGTAAGGATGCATTGGGAGGGCTATAAGCTGTGGTAAGGATGCATTGGGAGGGCTATAAGCTGTGGTAAGGATGCATTGGGAGGGCTATAAGCTGTGGTACGGATGCATTGGGAGGGCTATAAACTGTGGTAAGGATGCATTGTGAGGGCTATAAACTGTGGTAAGGATGCATTGGGAGGGCTATAAACTGTGGTAAGGATGCATTGGGAGGGTTATAAAGCTGTGGTAAGGATGCATTGGGAGGGCTATAAACTGTGGTAAGGATGCATTGGGAGGGCTATAAACTGTGGTAAGGATGCATTGGGAGGGCTATAAACTGTGGTAAGGATGCATTGGGAGGGCTAATAAACTGTGGTAAGGATGCATTGGGAGGGCTGGAAGCTGTGGTAAGGATGCATTGGGAGGGCTATAAACTGTGGTAAGGATGCATTGGGAGGGCTATAAACTGTGGTAAGGATGCATTGGAGGGCTATAAACTGTGGTAAGGATGCATTGGGAGGGCTATAAACTGTGGTAAGGATGCATTGTGAGGGCTGGAAGCTGTGGTAAGGATGCATTGGAGGGCTATAAACTGTGGTAAGGATGCATTGGGAGGGCTATAAACTGTGGTAAGGATGCATTGGGAGGGCTGGAAGCTGTGGTAAGGATGCATTGGGAGGGCTATAAACTGTGGTAAGGGTGCATTGGGAGGGCTATAAACTGTGGTAAGGATGCATTGGGAGGGCTGGAAGCTGTGGTAAGGATGCATTGGGAGGGCTATAAACTGTGGTAAGGATGCATTGGGAGGGCTATAAACTGTGGTAAGGATGCATTGGGAGGGCTGGAAGCTGTGGTAAGGATGCATTGGGAGGGCTATAAACTGTGGTAAGGATGCATTGGGAGGGCTATAAACTGTGGTAAGGATGCATTGGGAGGGCTATAAACTGTGGTAAGGATGCATTGGGAGGGCTATAAACTGTGGTAAGGCTGCATTGGGAGGGCTGGAAGCTGTGGTAAGGATGCATTGGGAGGGCTATAAACTGTGGTAAGGATGCATTGTGAGGGCTATAAACTGTGGTAAGGATGCATTGGGAGGGCTATAAACTGTGGTAAGGATGCATTGGGAGGGTTATAAGCTGTGGTAAGGATGCATTGGGAGGGCTATAAACTGTGGTAAGGATGCATTGGGAGGGCTATAAACTGTGGTAAGGATGCATTGGGAGGGCTATAAACTGTGGTAAGGATGCATTGGGAGGGCTATAAACTGTGGTAAGGATGCATTGGGAGGGCTGGAAGCTGTGGTAAGGATGCATTGGGAGGGCTATAAACTGTGGTAAGGATGCATTGGGAGGGCTATAAACTGTGGTAAGGATGCATTGGGAGGGCTATAAACTGTGGTAAGGATGCATTGGGAGGGCTATAAACTGTGGTAAGGATGCATTGTGAGGGCTGGAAGCTGTGGTAAGGATGCATTGGGAGGGCTATAAACTGTGGTAAGGATGCATTGGGAGGGCTATAAACTGTGGTAAGGATGCATTGGGAGGGCTGGAAGCTGTGGTAAGGATGCATTGGGAGGGCTATAAACTGTGGTAAGGGTGCATTGGGAGGGCTATAAACTGTGGTAAGGATGCATTGGGAGGGCTGGAAGCTGTGGTAAGGATGCATTGGGAGGGCTATAAACTGTGGTAAGGATGCATTGGGAGGGCTATAAACTGTGGTAAGGATGCATTGGGAGGGCTGGAAGCTGTGGTAAGGATGCATTGGGAGGGCTATAAACTGTGGTAAGGATGCATTGGGAGGGCTATAAACTGTGGTAAGGATGCATTGGGAGGGCTATAAACTGTGGTAAGGATGCATTGGGAGGGCTATAAAACTGTGGTAAGGCTGCATTGGGAGGGCTGGAAGCTGTGGTAAGGATGCATTGGGAGGGCTATAAACTGTGGTAAGGATGCATTGGGAGGGCTATAAACTGTGGTAAGGATGCATTGGGAGGGCTATAAACTGTGGTAAGGATGCATTGGGAGGGCTATAAACTGTGGTAAGGATGCATTGGGAGGGCTATAAACTGTGGTAAGGATGCATTGGGCGGGCTGGAAGCTGTGGTAAGGATGCATTGGGAGGGCTATTAAACTGTGGTAAGGATGCATTGGGAGGGCTATAAACTGTGGTAAGGATGCATTGGGAGGGCTATAAACTGTGGTAAGGATGCATTGGGAGGGCTATAAACTGTGGTAAGGATGCATTGGGAGGGCTATAAACTGTGGTAAGGATGCATTGGGAGGGCTATAAACTGTGGTAAGGATGCATTGGGAGGGCTATAAACTGTGGTAAGGATGCATTGGGAGGGCTATAAACTGTGGTAAGGATGCATTGGGAGGGCTGGAAGCTGTGGTAAGGATGCATTGGGAGGGCTATAAGCTGTGGTAAGGATGCATTGGGGGGCTATAAGCTGTGGTAAGGATGCATTGGGAGGGCTATAAACTGTGGTAAGGATGCATTGGGAGGGCTGGAAGCTGTGGTAAGGATGCATTGGGAGGGCTATAAACTGTGGTAAGGATGCATTGGGAGGGCTATAAGCTGTGGTAAGGATGCATTGGGAGGGCTAGAAGCTGTGGTAAGGATGCATTGGGAGGGCTATAAACTGTGGTAAGGATGCATTGGGAGGGCTATAAACTGTGGTAAGGATGCATTGGGAGGGCTATAAACTGTGGTAAGGATGCATTGGGCGGGCTGGAAGCTGTGGTAAGGATGCATTGGGAGGGCTATAAACTGTGGTAAGGATGCATTGGGAGGGCTATAAACTGTGGTAAGGATGCATTGGGAGGGCTATAAACTGTGGTAAGGATGCATTGGGAGGGCTATAAACTGTGGTAAGGATGCATTGGGAGGGCTATAAACTGTGGTAAGGATGCATTGGGAGGGCTATAAACTGTGGTAAGGATGCATTGGGAGGGCTATAAACTGTGGTAAGGATGCATTGGGAGGGCTATAAACTGTGGTAAGGATGCATTGGGAGGGCTGGAAGCTGTGGTAAGGATGCATTGGGAGGGCTATAAGCTGTGGTAAGGATGCATTGGGGGGCTATAAGCTGTGGTAAGGATGCATTGGGAGGGCTATAAACTGTGGTAAGGATGCATTGGGAGGGCTATAAACTGTGGTAAGGATGCATTGGGAGGGCTATAAACTGTGGTAAGGATGCATTGGGAGGGCTATAAACTGTGGTAAGGATGCATTGGGAGGGCTATAAACTGTGGTAAGGATGCATTGGGAGGGCTATAAACTGTGGTAAGGATGCATTGGGAGGGCTATAAACTGTGGTAAGGATGCATTGGGAGGGCTATAAACTGTGGTAAGGATGCATTGGGAGGGCTGGAAGCTGTGGTAAGGATGCATTGGGAGGGCTATAAACTGTGGTAAGGATGCATTGGGAGGGCTATAAACTGTGGTAAGGATGCATTGGGAGGGCTATAAACTGTGGTAAGGATGCATTGGGAGGGCTATAAACTGTGGTAAGGATGCATTGGGAGGGCTATAAACTGTGGTAAGGATGCATTGGGCGGGCTGGAAGCTGTGGTAAGGATGCATTGGGAGGGCTATAAACTGTGGTAAGGATGCATTGGGAGGGCTATAAACTGTGGTAAGGATGCATTGGGAGGGCTATAAACTGTGGTAAGGATGCATTGGGAGGGCTATAAACTGTGGTAAGGATGCATTGGGAGGGCTATAAACTGTGGTAAGGATGCATTGGGAGGGCTATAAACTGTGGTAAGGATGCATTGGGAGGGCTATAAACTGTGGTAAGGATGCATTGGGAGGGCTGGAAGCTGTGGTAAGGATGCATTGGGAGGGCTATAAGCTGTGGTAAGGATGCATTGGGGGGCTATAAGCTGTGGTAAGGATGCATTGGGAGGGCTATAAACTGTGGTAAGGATGCATTGGGAGGGCTGGAAGCTGTGGTAAGGATGCATTGGGAGGGCTATAAACTGTGGTAAGGATGCATTGGGAGGGCTATAAACTGTGGTAAGGATGCATTGGGAGGGCTATAAACTGTGGTAAGGATGCATTGGGAGGGCTATAAACTGTGGTAAGGATGCATTGGGAGGGCTATAAACTGTGGTAAGGATGCATTGGGAGGGCTATAAACTGTGGTAAGGATGCATTGGGAGGGCTATAAACTGTGGTAAGGATGCATTGGGAGGGCGGGGCCAGATGCTAGTTACCAGCGCTATTGTTGTTTTGTATTGAACTCTGATTGACTCTTTAAGGAACATCTGTGTTCTGGACAGTCAGACTACGCCATCATTGACTGTCTGTTTACGAGTGCCACAATGTTTATTGAATACATTAAATATTGAATACAATTCTAATGAACTGGATATAAACTGGTTCGTCTGCATGACAGGACATTTTAAACCAATCTCATACCGTTCAACACACCAACAGTTTATTCTGTTTCCTAATATAATAAGGGAGTTTACAGCCAATGAGCATCTATAACTAACCCCCCCCCCCCCCCCCACCCACAACACTAGCAGTACACCCCCCCACATCCCAGACCCTGTAACAACACTAGCTAGAACCCCCCACATCCCAGACCCTGTAACAACACTAACAGTACACCCCCCCCCCCCCCCCCCCCACATCCCAGACCCTGTAACAACACTAGCAGTACACCCCCCACATCCCAGACCCTGTAACAACACTAGCAGTACCCCCCCCCCCCCCCCCATCCCAGACCCTGTAACAACACTAGCAGTACACCCCCCCACATCCCAGACCCTGTAACAACACTAGCAGTACACCCCCCACATCCCAGACCCTGTAACAACACTAGCAGTACACCCCCCACATCCCAGACCCTGTAACAACACTAGCAGTACCCCCCCCCATCCCAGACCCTGTAACAACACTAACAGCACACTCCTCCATAATAAACCTTCTCCATCTCAGTCAGCAGTAAATGGACTTTAAGCTAAGTCTCCCAATGTTTAATTTACTTGGTGAAATGAGCTTACATGCCTGTGATATTTACTTAAGCAATTGATTTTCTCATTCTGATAATGATGGTCCTCTCAGCAGATGGTGGGGGGGGGGGGTCTATGAGGGGGAGAGGAAGTTCGGGAGGAGGTACGAAGGGGGGAGATGATGTTTGGGAGGGGGGTATGGAGAGGGGAGAGGAAGTTTGGGAGGGGGTACGATGGGGGCTTTTTGAAGGGGCAGAGGACGTTTGCGAGGGGGGTACGGAGGAGGTAATCCCAGTTGGCCTGTGGCTTGACACCTGCTATCCCCCCACCCCCTCCACACCTCATCCCCATCTCTACCCTAAATGACTCCCTACCCTAAACGACTCCCTACCCTAAACGACTCCCTACCCTAAACGACTCCCTACCCTAAATGACTCCCTACCCTAAATGACTCCCTACCCTAAATGACTCCCTACCCTAAACTACTCCCTACCCTAAACTACTCCCTACCCTAAACTACTCCCTACCCTTAACTACTCCCTACCCTAAACTACTCCCTACCCTAAACTACTCCCTACCCTAAACTACTCCCTACCCTAAACTACTCCCTGCACCCATCCCTCCCTGTATCCCCCATCCCTCCCTGTACCCCCCATCCCTCCCTGTATCCCCATCCCTCCCTGTATCCCCCATCCCTCCCTGTATCCCCCATCCCGCCCTGTATCCCCCATCCCTCCCTGTATCCCCCATCCCTCCCTGTACCCCCCATCCCTCCCTGTATCCCCCATCCCTCCCTGCACCCCCCATCCCTCCCTGTACCCCCCATCCCTCCCTGTATCCCCCATCCCTCCCTGTATCCCCCATCCCTCCCTGTACCCCCCATCCCTCCCTGTACCCCCATCCCTCCCTGTATCCCCCATCCCTCCCTGTACCCCCTATCCCTCCCTGTATCCCCCATCCCTCCCTGTACCCCCCATCCCCCCTTGTACCCCCCATCCCTCCCTGTATCCCCCATCCCTCCCTGTACCCCCCATCCCTCCCTGTACCCCCCATCCCTCTCTTCTAGTCCCCTAACTAACCTACTCCAACCCCCCAGATCTCCTAAACATGCCCCCCTTCAGCTTTTGTCTTTAGCCGTGTGTCGTGTGGCCGAGGCATGACTGGCTCTTTAATCCGCAAGTGGCCGTGTCAGCAATCAGGAGATGAGAGGCCTGGGGGTGAGGGAGGTGAGTAGTGAGGTGGGGGTGGGGGGTGAAACAATAACAATACCCATTGATAATGCTCATTCATTGCCTTTCCCTCAGAGATCTTCAACATATCCCAAAACATAATTACCAGTTAGATCAGATCTATAATCATTTACATATGTCACAAGCAATTTTGTTAAAATCTCTCAGATTACAATGTACAGTTATGAACAATAATACAATAATAAAGGTCATTTCCTCCTGATCTCCCGGCATTAAGACTAATCTGCTTGTGTACTCCATATTTCCAGAAGGAACGAGCCTAATCTAGATTGTAATCTAATCCCGGGTGGATGGTGGGTGGTGGATAAAGCAGGTCTTTGAGTGATTCGCAGCCCTGAGATTAGGTTATAGGGAGGTGAATGGGGTGTAAACGCAATAAAATGACCAAACACTAGTACTCATTTTATTGATCATTACTATTATTTTCAATTAAGAAGTGTTACTTTTTTAATTTAATTTTACTCGGCAAGTCAGTTAAGAACAAATTCTTATTTTCAATGACAGCCTAGGAACAGTGGGTTAACTGTCATGTTCAGGGGCAGAACGACAGATTTTTACCTTGTCAGCTCGGGGATTTGATCTTGCAACCTTTCGGTTACTAGTTCAACGCTCTAACCACTAGGCTACCTGCTGCCCAATTGACTTGAGTATTACAAGGCTGTCTATAATGTTGAATTAAATTAAGACAAAAAAATACATAATAATAAATGGAATTGATTTCATCCCATTGTTTAGTTTTATTTCACTACGCCACAAGTCTGTTTTCATTCATCTTATTTATCCAAAGACAGTGAAGTACACTCACCATACCGTTTCATCTTTTCACCTGAATCATACAACATTTTCTGATCAGAAATGAGCTCAATAAAGATTTCATTACTGTTCACAAAGAGTACGATTTTATCAAACAATTCTAAAAAAAATAAATCATTCACATACTTATCAAAGAAAATGCTTATAGTGAAATGCTTACACTACTGAAGGTAATTGTTCCCTGTAGACAGAATCGCTAGAAGAATATTTAACCCTAAGCATTTCGCTACACTCGCATTAACATCTGCTAACTATGTGTATGTGACCGATAACATCTGCTAACCATGTGTATGTGACCAGTAACATCTGCTAACCATGTGTATGTGACCAGTAACATCTGCTAACCATGTGTATGTGACCAATAACATCTGTTAAACATGTGTATGTGAGCAATAACATCTGCTAACCATGTGTATGTGACCATTAACATCTGCTAACCATGTGTATGTGACCAATAACATCTGCTAACCATGTGTATGTGACCAATAACATCTGCTAACCATGTGTATGTGACCAATAACATCTGCTAACCATGTGTATGTGACCAATAACATCTGTTAACCATGTGTATGTGACCAATAACATCTGCTAACCATGTGTATGTGACCAATAACATCTGCTAACCATGTGTATGTGACCAATAACATCTGCTAACCATGTGTATGTGACCAATAACATCTGCTAACCATATGTATGTGACCAATAACATCTGCTAACCATGTGTATGTGACCAATAACATCTGCTAACCATGTGTATGTGACCAATAACATCTGCTAACCATGTGTATGTGACCAATAACATCTGCTAACCATGTGTATGTGACCAATAACATCTGTTAACCATGTGTATGTATGTGACCAATAACATCTGCTAACCATGTGTATGTGACCAATAACCTCTGTTAACCATGTGTATGTATGTGACCAATAACATCTGCTAACCATGTGTATGTGACCAATAACATCTGCTAACCATGTGTATGTGACCAATAACATCTGCTAACCATGTGTATGTGACCGATAACATCTGTTAACCATGTGACCAATAACATCTGCTAACCATGTGACCAATAACATCTGCTAACCATGTGTATGTGACCAATTGATCAGTTGCCATTCAAAAGGAATAGATACAAATCTTCTTTAGGTTGATTAGGAAGGAAGATCCAGCCATGAACCGTATAATGAAACGTGTGTCATTGTCTCTCAAGGATATGAATGAATGAATTCATACTGTATTGTCCCACAGGGAAATGTGTCTGGCTAAAACACAGTCAAATGTGTCTGGCTAAAACACAGGCAAACCTGGCACATACAGTATATAGTGTAGATCCCAAGACACACATGGACAACACTTGACTTATAAACCACAGGAGACACATGGACAACACTTGACTTATAAACCACACAAATCACTGGTCATACTTCAGCCATAATTCACAGACATACAGTATCTTCGTAAAATGGGGAGAGAGGTGATACACCCCCCCACCCAATTAAAAAATATATATATCTAAAGAAACCCTAAGTCATCTCTTATGTTCCTGTGTTGTCTAAATAAACCCTAAGTCATCTCTTATGTTCCTGTGTTGTCTAAATAAACCCTAAGTCATCTCTTATGCTCCTGTGTTGTCTAAATAAATCCTAAGTCATCTCTTATGCTCCTGTGTTGTCTAAATAAATCCTAAGTCATCTCTTATGCTCCTGTGTTGTTCTAAGGAAACCCTAAGTCATCTCTTATGCTCCTGTGTTGTCTAAATAAATCCTAAGTCATCTCTTATGTTCCTGTGTTGTCTAAATAAATCCTAAGTCATCTCTTATGTTCCTGTGTTGTCTAAATAAACCCTAAGTCATCTCTTATGTTCCTGTGTTGTCTAAATAAACCCTAAGTCATCTCTTATGTTCCTGTGTTGTCTAAATAAACCCTAAGTCATCTCTTATGCTCCTGTGTTGTCTAAATAAATCCTAAGTCATCTCTTATGCTCCTGTGTTGTCTAAATAAATCCTAAGTCATCTCTTATGCTCCTGTGTTGTTCTAAGGAAACCTTAAGTCATCTCTTATGCTCCTGTGTTGTCTAAATGAACCCTAAGTCATCTCTTATGTTCCTGTGTTGTCTAAATAAACCCTAAGTCATCTCTTATGCTCCTGTGTTGTCTAAATAAACCCTAAGTCATCTCTTATGCTCCTGTGTTGTCTAAATAAACCCTAAGTCATCTCTTATGCTCCCGTGTTGTCTAAATAAACCCTAAGTCATCTCTTATGCTCCTGTGTTGTTCTAAGGAAACCCTAAGTCATCTCTTATGCTCCTGTGTTGTCTAAAGAAACCCTAAGTCATCTCTTATGCTCCTGTGTTGTTCTAAGGAAACCCTAAGTCATCTCTTATGCTCCTGTGTTGTCTAAATAAACCCTAAGTCATCTCTTATGCTCCTGTGTTGTCTAAATAAACCCTAAGTCATCTCTTATGCTCCCGTGTTGTCTAAATAAACCCTAAGTCATCTCTTATGCTCCTGTGTTGTTCTAAGGAAACCCTAAGTCATCTCTTATGCTCCTGTGTTGTCTAAATAAACCCTAAGTCATCTCTTATGCTCCTGTGTTGTCTAAATAAACCCTAAGTCAACTCTTATGCTCCTGTCCAGTCAGCACTGTGCTAAATGAGGGGCACACTTTACAAACACAGACGGGTATTTTACATTCCTACGACCACTGGTATTTGTTTACTTAGTTTTAGTTACTGTATATTACAGATCATTCACGTTATAGGTCTGTGTCTCAAATGGCACCCTAATCCCTATTGGACACTACCTTTGACCAGGACCAGGAGTCAGACCCTGTCTCTCCGGTTTTGACCACAGCCAGGGTATAGGGTGCCATTTGGGAAATAATTGGCACACTTTCATGTCCTGACCTGCCCAGCTAGCACCATACTGACTGCTCCTGTCTCTCCTGTCCTGACCTGCCCAGCTAGCACCATACTGACTGCCCCTGTCTCTCCTGACCTGCCCAGCTAGCACCATACTGACTGCTCCTGTCTCTCCTGTCCTGACCTGCCTAGCTAGCACCATACTGACTGCCCCTGTCTCTCCTGACCTGCCCAGCTAGCACCATACTGACTGCTCCTGTCTCTCCTGTCCTGACCTGCCTAGCTAGCACCATACTGACTGCTCCTGTCTCTCCTGTCCTGACCTGCCCAGCTAGCACCATACTGACTGCCCCTGTCTCTCCTGTCCTGACCTGCCCAGCTAGCACCATAGTGACTGCCCCTGTCTCTCCTGTCCTGACCTGCCCAGCTAGCACCATACTGACTGCCCCTGTCTCTCCTGACCTGCCCAGCTAGCACCATACTGACTGCTCCTGTCTCTCCTGTCCTGACCTGCCTAGCTAGCACCATACTGACTGCTCCTGTCTCTCCTGTCCTGACCTGCCCAGCTAGCACCATACTGACTGCCCCTGTCTCTCCTGTCCTGACCTGCCCAGCTAGCACCATAGTGACTGCCCCTGTCTCTCCTGTCCTGACCTGCCCAGCTAGCACCATACTGACTGCCCCTGTCTCTCCTGTCCTGACCTGCCCAGCTAGCACCATAGTGACTGCCCCTGTCTCTCCTGTCCTGACCTGCCCAGCTGGCACCATACTGACTGCCCCTGTCTCTCCTGTCCTGACCTGCCCAGCTAGCACCATACTGACTGCCCCTGTCTCTCCTGACCTGCCCAGCTAGCACCATACTGACTGCTCCTGTCTCTCCTGTCCTGACCTGCCTAGCTAGCACCATACTGACTGCTCCTGTCTCTCCTGTCCTGACCTGCCCAGCTAGCACCATAGTGACTGCCCCTGTCTCTCCTGTCCTGACCTGCCCAGCTAGCACCATAGTGACTGCCCCTGTCTCTCCTGTCCTGACCTGCCCAGCTAGCACCATACTGACTGCTCCTGCCTCTCCTGTCCTGACCTGCCCAGCTAGCACCATAGTGACTGCCCCTGTCTCTCCTGTCCTGACCTGCCCAGCTAGCACCATACTGACTGCTCCTGCCTCTCCTGTCCTGACCTGCCCAGCTAGCACCATAGTGACTGCCCCTGTCTCTCCTGTCCTGACCTGCCCAGCTAGCACCATACTGACTGCCCCTGTCTCTCCTGTCCTGACCTGCCCAGCTAGCACCATAGTGACTGCCCCTGTCTCTCCTGTCCTGACCTGCCCAGCTAGCACCATACTGACTGCCCCTGTCTCTCCTGTCCTGACCTGCCCAGCTAGCACCATAGTGACTGCCCCTGTCTCTCCTGTCCTGACCTAGATCTCTGATGGTAAACAGCTGCTTCTCAAAGCCACGTGGTGCTGTCCTCAGCAGAACGGACGGTCCAGGGAGGAGGGTGAGAGGACACCGCGGCGCCCGGCCTCGGCCAGCAGGGTTAAGGCTGTGTCCCAAATGGCACCCTATTCCCTATGTAGTGCCCTACCAGAGAGGGGAGAGTCCCTAAGGGCCCTGGTCAAAGGGAGTGCACTATATGGGGAACGGTAAGCTGTTTGGGACGCGGCCTAGGTCAGCCGCTCAGCGCTTGGCTGGAGGAGAGGAGATCAGTGTCAGATTGGAGCTTCGCTGAGTCCTTTGACGGAGCTCACATCGCCTGGCTAGTTTAGGAGGTCCCCCCCCCCCCCCCCCCCCCCCGCTACCCAGACACTTAACACAGCCAACTGCCGTGCTGCTAGTACAGACGTGTGACAAGAGTGCACGATTATGGCACACGCACCTCTTATGGATCAGCGGCAACTTTCGTGCAGCAGCCCCTGAATGGTCAGCCACCTGCCTGCTTTTAGGTGCCCTTCAGCAAGCAGGCATGGGCTTACTGTTACTGCGTTCCAAATTACATCCTTTCCCCTACATAGTGCATAACTTTTTACCAGTACCCATAGGTAATAGGGTACTGGTCAAAAGTAGTGCACTGTGTAGGGAATATTTATTATTTTATCTAACCTTTATTTAACCTGGCAAGTCAGTTAAGAACAAATTCTTTATTTTACAATGACAGCCTACCCCGGCCAAACCCTCCCCTAACCCGGACGACGCTGGGACAATTTGTACGCCGCCCTATGGGACTGCCGAGCACGGTCGGTTGTGATACAGCCCGGGATCGAACCAGGGTCTGTAGTGACACCTTAGACTGCTGCACCACTCGGGAGCCCATAGGGTGGCAATTATTTCCCAAATGGCACCCTATACCCTGGCTGTGGTCAAAACCAGTGCTCTATGTAAGGAATAGGGTGCCAATTATTTCCCAAATGGCACCCTATACCCTGGCTGTGGTCAAAACCGGAGAGACAGGGTCTGACTCCTGGTCCTGGTCAAAGGTAGTGTCCAATAGGGATTAGGGTGCCGTTTGAGACACAGACCTATAACGTGAATTATCTGTAATATACAGTAACTAAAACTAAGTAAACAAATACCAGTGGTCGTAGGAATGTAAAATACCCGTCTGTGTTTGTAAAGTGTGACCCTCATTTAGCACAGTGCTGGACAGGACAGACAGACAGGTTGTCAGTGCAGGTTAAGGCTGAGATGAGATACTACTATACTACTGGTTGAGTGTCACCTGACTTTAGAAGCCATGGCACTTAGTTGCCTCTCTTGCTATTTGTGACATGCATGCAGTCAGGCATTCGGGAAAGTATTCTGACCCCTTCACTTTTTTCCAAATTTTGTTACGTTACAGCCTTATTCTAAAATTGATTAAATAGTTTTTCCCCTCATCAATCTCAATACAATACCCCATAATGAACAAACAAAAACATGTTTTTGCAAATTTAGCAAATCTATTATAAATTCTAAACTGAAATATCACATTTACATAAGTATTCAAACCCTTTACTCAATACTTTGTTAAAGCACCTTTGGCAGCGATTACAGCCTTGAGTCTTCTTGGGTATGACGCTACAAGCTTGGTACACCTGTATTTGGGGAGTTTCTCACATTCTTCTCTGCAGATCCTCTCAAGCTCTGTCAGGTTGGATGGGGAGCGTCGCTGCACAGCTATTTTCAGGTCTCTCCAGAGATGTTCGATCGGGTTCAAGTCCGGGCTCTGGCTGGGCCACTCAAATACATTCAGAGACGTGTCCCAATGCCACTCCTGCGTTGTCTTGGCAGTGTGCTTAGGGTCATTGTCCTGTTGGAAGGTGAACCTTTGCCCCAGTCTGAGGTCTTGAGCGCTCTGGAGCAGGTTTTCATCAACGATCTCTCTGTACTTTGCCCCGTTCATCTTTTCCTCAATCCTGACTAGTCTCCCAGTCAATGCTGCTGAAAAACATCCCCACAGCATGATGCTGTCACCACCATGCTTCACCATACGGATGGTGCCAGCTTTCCTCCAGACGTGATGCTTGGCATTCAGGCCAAAAAATGTAACAATGGTTTCATCAAACCATGTTTCTCATGGTCTGAGTCCTTTAGGTACCTTTTGGCAAACTTCAAGCGGGCTGTCATGTGTCATTTACTGAAGAGTGGCTTCCGTCTGGCCACTCTACCATAAAGGTCTGATTGGTGGAGTGCTGCAGAGATGGTTGTCCTTCTGGAAGGTTCTCCCATCTCCACAGAGGAACTCTGGAGCTTTGTCAGTGACCATTGGGTTCTTGGTCACCTTCCTGCCTAAAGCCCTTCTTCCCTTATTGCTCAGTTTGGCCGGGCAGCCAGCTCTAGAAAGAGTCTTGGTGGTTCCAAACTTCTTCCATTTAAGAATGATGGAGGTCCTGTGTTCTTGGGGACCTTCAATGCTGCAGACATTTGTTGGTACCCTTCCCCAGATCTGTGCCTCGACACAATCCTGTCATGGAGCTCTACGGATAATTCCTTCGACCTCATGGCTTGGTTTTTTGCTCTGACATGCACTGTCAACTGTGGGACCTTATATAGACAAGTGTGTTCCTTTCCAAATCATGTCCAATCAATTGAATTTACTACAGGTGGAAGAAACATCTCAAGGATGATCAATGGAAACAGGATGCACTTGAGCTCAATTTCAAGTCTCATAGCAAAGGGTCTGAATACTAATGTAAATAAGGTATCTGATTTATTTTGTTTTATACATTTGCAAAAATTTCTAAAAACCTGTTTTCGCTTTGTCATTATGGGGTATTGTGTATAGATTGATGAGGGAATATATATTTTTTTAGAATAAGGCTGTAACATAATAAAATGTGGAAAAGTCAAAGGGTCTGAATACTTTCCGAATGCACTGTGCATCTTCCATGACATCTACTGTAGATCTGTGTGGGTTGGAAGTTATTGACTGGGACGTGCTACCTGTCCCAGACCTGCTGTTTCAACTCTCTAGAGACCGCAGGAGCGGTAGAGATACTCTTAATGATCGGCTATGAAAAGCCAACTGACATTTACTCCTGAGGTGCTGACTTGCTGCACCCTCGACAACTACTGTGATTATTATTATTTGACCATGCTGGTCATTTATGAACATTTGAACATCTTGGCCGTGTTCTGTTATAATCTCCACCCGGCACAGCCAGAAGAGGACTGGCCACCCCTCATAGCCTGGTTCCTCTCTAGGTTTCTTCCTAGGTTTTGGCCTTTCTAGGGAGTTTTTCCTAGCCACCGTGCTTCTACACCTGCATTGCTTGCTGTTTGGGGTTTTAGGCTGGGTTTCTGTACAGCACTTTGAGATATCAGCTAATGAACAAAGGGCTTTATAAATAAATTTGATTTGATTTGATTTGATTTTGGGAGCAGAGGTCAGTTGTTGAATGTGTCCTTGCATTTTCAGAATGTAAACTTCTTCTAGGAATTCTTACTTTGGTTGATTTGGACTAGAAATTGAAATGCATTGATATATTAGGGCTGCAGGTAGCCTAGTGGTTAGAGCGTTGGGCCAGCAACCAGCAGGTAGCCTAGTGGTTAGAGCATTGGGCCAGTAACCAGCAGGTAGCCTAGTGGTTAGAGTGTTGGGCCAGTAACCAGCAGGTAGTCTAGTGGTTAGAGCATTGGGCCAGTAAACAGCAGGTAGCCTAGTGGTTAGAGCGTTGGGCCAGTAACCAGCAGGTAGCCTAGTGGTTAGAGCGTTGGGCCAGTAACCAGCAGGTAGCCTAGTGGTTAGAGCGTTGGGCCAGCAACCAGCAGGTAGCCTAGTGGTTAGAGCGTTGGGCCAGTAACCAGCAGGTAGCCTAGTGGTTAGAGCGTTGGGCCAGTAACCAGCAGGTAGCCTAGTGGTTAGAGCGTTGGGACAGTAACCAACAGGTAGCCTAGTGGTTAGAGCTTTGGGTCAGTAACCAGCAGGTAGCCTAGTGGTTAGAGCGTTGGGACCATAACCAGCAGGTAGCCTAGTGGTTAGAGCGTTGGGCCAGTAACCAGCAGGTAGCCTAGTGGTTAGAGTGTTGGGCCAGTAACCAGCAGGTAGCCTAGTGGTTAGAGCGTTAGGCCAGTAACCAGCAGGTAGCCTAGTGGTTAGAGCGTTGGGCCAGTAACCAGCAGGTAGACTAGTGGTTAGAGCGATGGGCCAGTAACCAGCAGGTAGACTAGTGGTTAGAGCGTTGGGCCAGTAACCAGCAGGTAGCCTAGTGGTTAGAGCGTTGGGCCAGTAACCAGCAGGTAGACTAGTGGTTAGAGCGTTGGGCCAGTAACCAGCAGGTAGCCTAGTGGTTAGAGCGTTGGGCCAGTAACCAGCAGGTAGCCTAGTGGTTAGAGCGTTGGGCCAGTAACCAGCAGGTAGACTAGTGGTTAGAGCGTTGGGCCAGTAACCAGCAGGTAGCCTAGTGGTTAGAGTGTTGGGCCAGTAACCAGCAGGTAGCCTAGTGGTTAGAGCGTCGGGCCAGTAACCAGCAGGTAGCCTAGTGGTTAGAGCGTTGGGCCAGTAACCAGCAGGTAGCCTAGTGGTTAGAGCGTCGGGCCAGTAACCAGCAGGTAGCCTAGTGGTTAGAGCGTTGGGCCAATAACTGAAAGGTTGCTAGATCAAATCCCTGAGCTGACAAGGTAAAAATTTGTCTTTCTACCCCTGAACAAGGCAGTTAACCCACTGTTCCCTGGTAGGCTGTCACTGTAAATAAGAATTTGTTCTTAACTGACTAGCCTAGTAAAATAAAGGTTAAATTAAAAAAATGATTACAGTAACTGATTGAACAAGGTCACATTTTCCTCACCCAATCATTATTCTGTACATGAATCCCTGGGAGCCAAATCTCCATCCAGATCCTGCAGTAAGCTGAGTGAGGAGGTGGCATGAGTTTTGTCAGGGGTGGAGGAGGTGGAGGAGGTGGAGGAGGTGAGGTGGGGGAGGTGGGGTGTTGGTGGGGCGGCCCGAGGTAAGAGGCTCAAGATCGATCGCACAGAAGGCATTATCACCTGGTTAACATAACACTCCTTCAACACACACACACACACACACACACACACACACACACACACACACACACACACACACACACACACACACACACACACACACACACACACACACACACACACACACACACACACACATTGATGTCTGGATCGCCACAGTCAGCACTCATACTAAATACTTTATTAGACTTATATAATAAATACGTGTTCGGTTATGAATACTTTGATATACAGTAGTAATGAATTGATACAGGAACATCAGAAACATGAATATATTTAAATAAATAAATAAAAGAATACAGAAAAACATAGAAAAAGGTAAATATGTAAATCATGAAGGAAATAAAATGTTAATAAATGAATATGATTGTACTGTAACAGAGCAGGCTTGGTGTGATTCAGGGCATGCCCTGTATGTGAAATATAAACATTCTGTCATTAAAATCATTACATAACAATCCAACGGCTCTAATCATACTTTGAATTCTAATATTAGGCTTCTCCCACTCCCATTCCTAATCTCTTTGTCTTGCCATAATCTCTGCCCTGCTCATCTAAGCAAATCTACACTGCACAACTCGTGTTGCTATCATCTGTCCTGCTATAGCCAGGTGTGTTGTTACGTAAAGCGATCTAATGGCCTGTTCTACCTGTCTAACTAACAGCAGGTGGTCATAATGTGAACAATAGGTACAGGGAACAGATAGGATCATTTTCTATATAGAGACCGGAGATCGTCTTTGGGTCAAGGATTTGGGTGTAAGTCCATGATGACATTCGTAGGTGTTAAATGTTATGAAGATTTGAATGGACTGTATGTACTGTACATAAACCAAACACTTACAAGTATCGCTGAGATATCACATTCGCTTTCTATCGACCCCATCTTTACAATTCCCCACTTTCTTATTCTTGGCAACTTTAATAATGGAATAAAACATTTAAAACAAATCTGATATTTAAGTAAAATGAATGATTTTACACTCAAATGATTATAGAAAGTATTTAAAAAAACATTCTGTCCTACCCTACAGAACATTCCTAAAATGTAAATCGCTCCAAATACCTGTCTTTTCTACCAGATGACGTACCGTAAAGAGCTAGAACTATTGCAGAACCAGACACAAGCTGATTCGCTTATTCGTGATGAACAGATTTTTGGAGCATCGCTTTGAACAAGTTATGAATCAAATCAAATCAAATGTATTTATAAAAGCCCGTCGTACATCAGCTGATATCTCAAAGTGCTGTACAGAAACCCAGCCTAAAACCCCAAAAAACAGCAAGCAATGCAGGTGTAGATGACACGGTGTTAAATCCTTATAGGGATCATTAGCAGATCTTCTATCTGCTTTGATCCAACACATGTGTTTTTCTTGTCAGTTATGGCTGAACGCTCCACGTGATTATGGCTAAGGTGTGGAGCAAAACACTCACTTCTAGACGTGACTTGTGGAACACACATCACATGTTTGACTTGGGAGCACTAAGTCAAGTTATACATGACACATGGGTACGTTTGTATTGGGGAAGAGGGGGGGGGGTATTTCTGTTTTTCAATTTTAATACAGTTGCAAAAATTCTAAAAATCTGTTTTCACGTTGTTATTATGGGGGTATTGTGTGTAGATAGCTGAGGATTTTTATTTTATTTTATCCATTTTAGAATAGGGCTGTAACGTATCAAAACGTGGAAAAAGTCAAAGGGTCTGAATACCATGTCCTGTGAAACACACACAATAGGAATAAGTATATATTTCATGTAGAGTTATTATATATTTATATACTGTATATCTGTTTCTTGTAGAAAGCTATTAGCTGTGTCCACCCCACCCTAATTATCTCACCACCTTCGACCTGGTAGATTAAAGTCAGGACACGAGGCACGAGGCAGAGCTGTGCTATCGACCAAATCATTTCCCCTAAAGATAATGAAAAGACTCTGTTAAAATATGCATCTTTCGCCCCTGGTCCTCCATGCCAACTCACACGACCATGTTAACAGGACTCTGTTAAAATATGCATCTTTCGCCCCTGATCCTCCATGCCAACTCACACGACCATGTTAACTGGCGTGTACACTAGTCTGCTTTAACATTTCAATCATTTAGCAGACACTCTTATCCAGAGCGATTTACAGGAGCAATTAGGCTTATTAAGTGTCTTGCTCATGGGCACGTCAATATATATTTTATCTAGTCGGCTCGAACCAGCAACCTTTCGGTTACTGTCCCGACGCTCTAGGCTACCTTCCGCCCACTTCTCCACTAAATGACGTTAGGAGTCGACCCTGATCCTGACACGTCACCTACTGTGACCTTTCTGTCTGGTTTGTCGTGGAGTTAACCCGGAGTTAACCCGGAGTTAACCCTGGAATTTGAGGTCAGAGATTAACCTCATCGTTTGTGGTGATCTTAAAATGGCAGATGCCTTTTATCTGTAAGTGACAAGATGGTTCCTTTATCTGTGTTTACTATGTATGTAAATTATGCTATGCATCTCGGACAAGCACCCAACTATGTCACGGGTCAAGTCAACCACATAAAGTACAGGTACATATTTTCAAAACTGTTGTGATACCTGTTTGCCGGTTTGTTTAATCTTTTTGATGAATTGAGTCGTTGAATTAGGTGTGTCAGTACTGGGCTAGAATAAAACTGTGTAACATTGGAGGTACCTACAGTAAGGACGGGAATTGACAAAAATTTACAACGAGAAGGCAATGTGTGTCTCTTTACTATTTTCATTGTGACTCTAAGACAATAAATGAGATAAATCCAACCAATCAAAGAAAATAGCCAATCAGTGACCTCGCTCAGAACACTAATTAGTTACCGGGTAAATCTTGCAGAGGTCATCAGTGTTACAGATAAGTATGGAGCAGAGAGCAGCAGCCACCATATGGCTAAAGATGCCCATCACCAGGATTCTGTCTTCTTTACTGCTCTTTTAATCTTTTGGGCTAATTGTTTTCTTCTTCTCCCTCCCCCACCTCATCCCACCCATCCACTACTGGTCTGATCACAGTCTATGGTACCCCTAAGTAGAAGACTACGTTTTATAGTAGTGTAAGCTGATTAGCTGGTTTACAATGGGGTTTTAAGCTGTTTTGTGTCTTGTCGAGGTGGAACTTGCTGACATCGACATTTAATCTGATCTCTCTAAGCAATTTTTTGTGGGGAGACTTTTTGTGGGGGTTTAAGCTACAGTAAACTTCTGGGTTATTCCTCGTTTACATTGGGTGTTTTATTAGGATCCCCATTAGCTGTTGAAAAAGCAGCAGCTACTCTTCCTGGGTTCTACACAAAACAGGAAACATGACATAATACAGACAAGAACAGCTCATGGACAGGACTATATCAATAAAACATCAAATGTTAAAAAAGGCACACGTAAGATACATATCAATACCAATACAGTACATACACACAAATGTACACGCAACACAAACTATCTAAGTCAAATAGGGGAGAGGCGTTGTGCCGTGAGGTGTTGCTTTATCTGTTTTTAAAAAAAACAGGTTTGCTGTTCTGTCACGACTTCCGCTGAAGTCGGTCCCTCTCCTTGTTCGGGCGGCGTTCGGCGGTCGACGTCACCGGTCTTCTAGCCATCGCCGCTCCACCTTTCATTTTCCATTTGTTTTGTCTTGGTTTTCCGCACACCTGGTTCACATTCCCTCATCTGACTAAATGTATATTACCCTCTGTTCCCCCCCCCCATGTCTGTGTGTGGAATTGTTTGTTTGTTACGTGTGGTTCGCTTCAGGCTGGTTTGCGCCGGGTATGTGTTTGACCCGTGCGTTTTGTTTATTGTACCGTTTGTGTACTTTGGGTGTGATCGCTGTGTTCCTTGGGCATGAATAAAGTGCGCCTGTTATCACCCATCTCTGCTCTCCTGCACCTGACTTACCTTCAACCAGTTGCGCACATCGTGACATGTTCATTTGAGCAATATGAGATGAAACAGAGTTCCATCCAATAATGGCTCTATATTTCCACTGTACGCTTTCTTGAATTTGTTCTGGATTTGGGGACTGTGAAAAGACCCCTGGTGGCATGTCTGGTGGGGTAAGTGTGTGGGTCAGAACTGTGTGTAAGTTGACTATGCAAACAATTTGGGATTTGTGCCGCTCTGTTCTGGGCCAGCTGCAGCTTAAAAACCTCTACAGGATTGGTGTGTCCCCCGCGGGCCGGTTGAGCTATCGTGTGCTAATGTGATTAGCATGAGGACAGAGACATATCTGATATTGGCAAAAAGCTAACTGCACTGTCCAATTGACAGTAGTTATTATAGTGAAGTAATACCATGCTATTGTTTGAGGAGAGTGCATATTTATGAACTTGAAAATGTATCAATAAACCAATTAGGCACATTTGGGCAGACTTGATACAACATTTTGAACAGAAATGCAATGGTTCATTGGATCAGTCTAAAACTTTGCACATACACTGCTAGTGGCCAAAATAGAAATTGCGCCTAACCTGGAAAAAATACATTGTGGCCTTTCTCTTGCATTTCAAAGATGATGAAAAATAATAGCATGTTTTTTCTTTGAATGATCTTTTCCCAGATCTAATGTGTTATATTCTCCTACATTAATTTCACATTTCTACAAACTTCAAAATGTTTCCTCTCAAGACCCCTGGAGGCATGTCTGGAATATGCATATCCTTCAGTTAGATTTGGGTATGTCATTTTAGGCAAAAATTGAAAAAAAGGGTCCGATCCTTAAGAGGATTTATTAAGGTCTTTCCTTGCAGCACTCGACCGCACGACTGGACAATTATCAAGATAAGACAAAACTAGAGCCTGCCGGACTTGCTTTTTGGAATGTGGTGTCAAAAAAGCTGAGCATCTATTTATTACAGACAGACTTCTCTCCTTCTTTTCAACCATTGAATCTATATGTTTTGACCATGACAGTTTACAATCTAAAGTAACGCCAACTAATTTAGTCTCCTCAACTTGTTCAACAGCCACACCATTCATTACCAGATCTAGAACTTGGGGAATGATTTGTACCAAATACAATGCTCTTTGTTTTAGAGATGTTCAGGACCAGTTTATTACTGGCCACCCATTCCAAAACAGACTACAACTCTTTGTTAAGAGTTTCAATGACTTCATTAGCTGTGGTTTCTGATGCGTATATGGTTGAATCATGAGTATACATGGACACACATGTTTTGTTTAATGCCAGTGGCAGGTCATTGGTAAAAATAGAAAAGAGCAGAGGGCCTAGAGAGCTGCCCTGCGGTACACCACACTTTACATGTTTGACATTAGAGAAGCTTCCATTAAAGAAAACCATTTGAGTTTTATTAGTTAGATAGCTCTGAATCCACAATATGGCAGAGGTTGAAAAGCCATAACACATACGTTTCTTCAACAACAGGTTATGGTCAAAAATATCAAAGGCTGCACTCAAATCTAACAGTACAGCTCCCACAATCTTCTTATTATCAATTTATTTCAACCAATCATCAGTCATTTGTGTCAGTGCAGCACATGTTGAGTGTCCTTCTCTATAAGCATGCTGAACGTCTGTTGCTAATTTGTTTACAGAGAAATAGCATTGCATTTGGTCAAACACAATTCTTTCCAACAGTTTGCTAAGAGCTGGCAACAAACTTATAGGTCTGCTGTTAGAACCAGTAAAGGCCGCATTACCACTCTTGTCTTTGAACCTCAGGAACTTGACCACTATCGGCCTGGGCTGGTGGTGGGTTTTCCAGTCCTGTGGGAGCGCTCCACCTCAATCTTCCGGTGGTCCATCTTTAATTTTTCAGAGATCACTTCCCTCACTTTGTCCTCAGACTCCGTCCAGGTCTCATGTGGAGATTCTGCAATTCCGTCCACAACCATGTTGTTTCGCCTTGATTGTCCCTTGAGTCTGATTTATCCGTCATTGTTATCATGGATTCACACTGATGTCCTCTCTCAATGACTTACAGATTGCTGTCATCTTGCCGTTCTCCTGTTTCCCCTCGTCGAACTGACCCTGGGAGAACTGCAAACTGTTCTTCAGGTCCTGGACCTCTCTGGTCAGGTTGTTCATTCGTTTATTAGTTGAATCGACCCGTATTGTTCTTCAGGTCCTGGACCTCTCTGGTCAGGTTGTTCATTCATTTATTAGTTGAATCGACCCGTATTGTTCTTCAGGTCCTGGACCTCTCTGGTCAGGTTGTTCATTCGTTTATTAGTTGAATCGACCCGTATTGTTCTTCAGGTCCTGGACCTCTCTGGTCAGGTTGTTCATTCGTTTATTAGTTGAATCGACCCGTATTTTTCTTCAGGTCCTGGACCTCTCTGGTCAGGTTGTTCATTCGTTTATTAGTTGAATCGACCCGTATTGTTCTTCAGGTCCTGGACCTCTCTGGTCAGGTTGTTCATTCGTTTATTAGTTGAATCGACCCGTATTGTTCTTCAGGTCCTGGACCTCTCTGGTCAGGTTGTCCATTCGTTTATTAGTTGAATCGACCCGTATTGTTCTTCAGGTCCTGGACCTCTCTGGTCAGGTTGTTCATTCGTTTATTAGTTGAATCGACCCGTATTGTTCTTCAGGTCCTGGACCTCTCTGGTCAGGTTGTTCATTCGTTTATTAGTTGAATCGACCCGTATTGTTCTTCAGGTCCTGGACCTCTCTGGTCAGGTTGTTCATTCGTTTATTAGTTGAATCGACCCGTATTGTTCTTCAGGTCCTGGACCTCTCTGGTCAGGTTGTTCATTCGTTTATTAGTTGAATCGACCCGTATTTGGACAAAACACTGGAAGCTATATTCTTGTTGTTGTAACAACTGCTTGTCGAACTATTTCTGTTCATTTAAAATATCCTTCCCTTGTGACAGTGAGACTGTCCTCAACGGTAGTCCCACCAGGATCACAGAGAGTAGCAGTCCCAGCAACTGATGCCAAATGCGTCACGGAATCCAAACTAAAAAGTTAGCTAGCTACTAAGAAACTTTCCAATACACTTTTAAAAAATTAATGTTTTTTTTCAAAACAACAAACCGAGCTCTCCCTCGTTCCACGTTCAGCAGGAAGTGTTCAACATCGTGATGTATTTCATTACGCCGTACTTTATCTTCATGCCATCTTGTTCCGCTACTGGATGGAAAGCATAGGGTTTCACAACGCAAGACAACATGGAGGAGAGTCTCTCGTCAGAGATCACATTTGTTTTGGGAGATTACAAAATTTGACCTTTTCATTCAACACAAGAGAAACATATTGTTTCAGGTGATAATAAAACATGTTTTTTTTAGTTACTTTTCCCTCTACGTGTTTCTCTAACTTTATAGCAAGTCAAGCTAGCTTGGAGATCAGCTAGCTAGCTAGCTAAAAGCTAGGCTAGGTTGAAGATACCACTGTAGCAATCAACCTCCTCCTAATAATTATCCTAAAAAACAAATGTCATTACCATTACAATAAACTTAAAACGGAGGCATCAGTCATATAATGTAAATCGACTTAACAGCCAATGTGTATTATTTAACATTACTATTAAAATAGTACTCACTCATAGGAATGGGTAATTATTTACGAGTTGCTAGCTATCCCATAAAGCCTTCACCGAAAGCCAAATATTTTCATCTTCTTCTGTGGTTATGGTAATTTCCTGTTCTTTGGCGGACTTTGGCTGGACTGAAGACGAGGCAAAGTTAGGAAAAATACTAGTGTGCTGCGTCCATCTCGCAACGGGGGGCATTGCAATTCCACTCCAGTGTGGATGTCCCCCACTGAAATGAATGACATCCGGTGCAACGTAAACAGAGTGCTTATGGTGAAAGAGGCTTCAGGCTACAGTGTGGATAACGGGGCCCCACAGTGACGACACTGAGCTGAATTATCCTGTAGCAAGTTCCCCCTCAATTCTGTTCAGTTTTTCAGGATGGACTGCATACCTCTGTAATACTGTGTGGGTAATGGGGCGAGGATGGGATGAGTAGAGTACAGCAGCTACATTAGCCTGTACAGCAGCTACATTAGCCTGTACAGCAGCTACATTAGCCTGTACAGCAGCTACATTAGCCTGTAGCATACTGCACACCTCATCAATTCTATCTATTGTTAATTTCACACCAAATTAACAAAAAAATGAATATGTTTTAATAATAAAGTTTGTTTGATTGATTGATTAGAAGATATTGAATGTGACCTGTGTTGTGGCGTCCCTTCAGCCTCAACAGGTGGCCATGTTGTAGCTCCTTGCTGCTCTGTGGGATCAGAACAGGAGCAACTCTGAATCAAATCACCGATCAGATACTTGGACGACTAAAGTGAAACATTTACAAAAAATAAAAAGTGTTAATAAAAACATTTGTTTGTGTGTGTGTGTGTCTGAATCATACAGTAAATATTGTTGTTTGTAACAACAAAGTGAATAATCAGCAAGAACTAATCAGCAGCAAAAACAGAACAACAAAGCAACAAACAAACAAAATCCTTGTAGAAGACAGATGTCTTGTCTGATGTAATTTATGTGCCAAGTAGCAGAAAAGAGAGAAACTGCAAGCGTGGCCATATTGTAGTGAGCGTCATGTCCAGATTAACATGATTCACTGAGACCAGTCAACTGTATGAGATAACAACAACTGATGAAATCACCAAAAAGTTGGCACCACGACTCAGTCTGACTGGTGTCACCAGGGGAAAGTTGTGATGGCGCCAGGACTCAGTCTGACTGGTGTCACCAGGGTATAGTTGTGATGGCACCAGGACTCAGTCTGACTGGTGTCACCAGGGGAAAGTTGTGATGGCACCACGACTCAGTCTGACTGGTGTCACCAGGGGAAAGTTGTGATGGCGCCAGGACTCAGTCTGACTGGTGTCACCAGGGTATAGTTGTGATGGCACCAGGACTCAGTCTGACTGGTGTCACCAGGGGAAAGTTGTGATGGCACCAGGACTCAGTCTGACTGGTGTCACCAGGTGAAAGTTGTGATGGGGCCAGGACTCAGTCTGACTGGTGTCACCAGGGGAAAGTTGTGATGGGGCCAGGACTCAGTCTGACTGGTGTCACCAGGGGAAAGTTGTGATGGCACCAGGACTCAGTCTGACTGGTGGCACCAGGGGAAAGTTGTGATGGCACCAGGACTCAGTCTGACTGGTGGCACCAGGGGAAAGTTGTGATGGGGCCAGGACTCAGTCTGACTGGTGTCACCAGGGGAAAGTTGTGATGGCGCCAGGACTCAGTCTGACTGGTGTCACCAGGGGAAAGTTGTGATGGCGCCAGGACTCAGTCTGACTGGTGTCACCAGGGGAAAGTTGTGATGGGGCCAGGACTCAGTCTGACTGGTGTCACCAGGGGAAAGTTGTGATGGCACCAGGACTCAGTCTGACTGGTGTCACCAGGGGAAAGTTGTGATGGCACCAGGACTCAGTCTGACTGGTGTCACCAGGGGAAAGTTGTGATGGGGCCAGGACTCAGTCTGACTGGTGTCACCAGGGGAAAGTTGTGATGGGCCAGGACTCAGTCTGACTGGTGTCACCAGGGGAAAGTTGTGATGGGCACCAGGACTCAGTCTGACTGGTGGCACCAGGGGAAAGTTGTGATGGCCCAGGACTCAGTCTGACTGGTGGCACCAGGGGAAAGTTGTGATGGGCACCAGGACTCAGTCTGACTGGTGTCACCAGGGGAAAGTTGTGATGGCGCCAGGACTCAGTCTGACTGGTGTCACCAGGGGAAAGTTGTGATGGGGCCAGGACTCAGTCTGACTGGTGTCACCAGGGGAAAGTTGTGATGGGGCCAGGACTCAGTCTGACTGGTGTCACCAGGGGAAAGTTGTGATGGCGCCAGGACTCAGTCTGACTGGTGTCACCAGGGGAAAGTTGTGATGGCGCCAGGACTCAGTCTGACTGGTGTCACCAGGTGAAAGTTGTGATGGCGCCAGGACTCAGTCTGACTGGTGTCACCAGGGGAAAGTTGTGATGGGCCAGGACTCAGTCTGACTGGTGTCACCAGGGGAAAGTTGTGATGGGCACCAGGACTCAGTCTGACTGGTGTCACCAGGGTGAAAGTTGTGATGGGCCAGGACTCAGTCTGACTGGTGTCACCAGGGGAAAGTTGTGATGGCACCAGGACTCAGTCTGACTGGTGTCACCAGGGGAAAGTTGTGATGGCACCAGGACTCAGTCTGACTGGTGTCACCAGGGTATAGTTGTGATGGGGCCAGGACTCAGTCTGACTGGTGTCACCAGGGGAAAGTTGTGATGGCGCCAGGACTCAGTCTGACTGGTGTCACCAGGGGAAAGTTGTGATGGCGCCAGGACTCAGTCTGACTGGTGTCACCAGGGGAAAGTTGTGATGGCGCCAGGACTCAGTCTGACTGGTGTCACCAGGTGAAAGTTGTGATGGCGCCAGGACTCAGTCTGACTGGTGTCACCAGGGGAAAGTTGTGATGGGGCCAGGACTCAGTCTGACTGGTGTCACCAGGGGAAAGTTGTGATGGCACCAGGACTCAGTCTGACTGGTGTCACCAGGGGAAAGTTGTGATGGGGCCAGGACTCAGTCTGACTGGTGTCACCAGGGTATAGTTGTGATGGGGCCAGGACTCAGTCTGACTGGTGTCACCAGGGGAAAGTTGTGATGGCACCAGGACTCAGTCTGACTGGTGTCACCAGGGGAAAGTTGTGATGGCACCAGGACTCAGTCTGACTGGTGTCACCAGGGGAAAGTTGTGATGGGGCCAGGACTCAGTCTGACTGGTGTCACCAGGGGAAAGTTGTGATGGGGCCAGGACTCAGTCTGACTGGTGTCACCAGGTGAAAGTTGTGATGGCACCAGGACTCAGTCTGACTGGTGTCACCAGGGGAAAGTTGTGATGGGGCCAGGACTCAGTCTGACTGGTGTCACCAGGTGAAAGTTGTGATGGCGCCAGGACTCAGTCTGACTGGTGTCACCAGGGGAAAGTTGTGATGGCGCCAGGACTCAGTCTGACTGGTGTCACCAGGGGAAAGTTGTGATGGCGCCAGGACTCAGTCTGACTGGTGTAACCAGGGGAAAGTTGTGATGGCGCCAGGACTCAGTCTGACTGGTGTCACCAGGGGAAAGTTGTGATGGCGCCAGGACTCAGTCTGACTGGTGTCACCAGGGGAAAGTTGTGATGGCGCCAGGACTCAGTCTGACTGGTGTCACCAGGGGAAAGTTGTGATGGCGCCAGGACTCAGTCTGACTGGTGTCACCAGGGGAAAGTTGTGATGGGGCCAGGACTCAGTCTGACTGGTGTGACCAGGGGAAAGTTGTGATGGCACCAGGACTCAGTCTGACTGGTGTCACCAGGGGAAAGTTGTGATGGCACCAGGACTCAGTCTGACTGGTGTCACCAGGTGAAAGTTGTGATGGGGCCAGGACTCAGTCTGACTGGTGTCACCAGGGGAAAGTTGTGATGGGGCCAGGACTCAGTCTGACTGGTGTCACCAGGGGAAAGTTGTGATGGCACCAGGACTCAGTCTGACTGGTGGCACCAGGGGAAAGTTGTGATGGCACCAGGACTCAGTCTGACTGGTGGCACCAGGGGAAAGTTGTGATGGGGCCAGGACTCAGTCTGACTGGTGTCACCAGGGGAAAGTTGTGATGGCGCCAGGACTCAGTCTGACTGGTGTCACCAGGGGAAAGTTGTGATGGCGCCAGGACTCAGTCTGACTGGTGTCACCAGGGGAAAGTTGTGATGGGGCCAGGACTCAGTCTGACTGGTGTCACCAGGGGAAAGTTGTGATGGCACCAGGACTCAGTCTGACTGGTGTCACCAGGGGAAAGTTGTGATGGCGCCAGGACTCAGTCTGACTGGTGTCACCAGGGTATAGTTGTGATGGGGCCAGGACTCAGTCTGACTGGTGTCACCAGGGGAAAGTTGTGATGGTACCAGGACTCAGTCTGACTGGTGTCACCAGGGGAAAGTTGTGATGGGGCCAGGACTCAGTCTGACTGGTGTCACCAGGTGAAAGTTGTGATGGCGCCAGGACTCAGTCTGACTGGTGTCACCAGGGGAAAGTTGTGATGGCACCAGGACTCAGTCTGACTGGTGTCACCAGGGGAAAGTTGTGATGGCACCAGGACTCAGTCTGACTGGTGTCACCAGGGTATAGTTGTGATGGGGCCAGGACTCAGTCTGACTGGTGTCACCAGGGGAAAGTTGTGATGGGGCCAGGACTCAGTCTGACTGGTGTCACCAGGGGAAAGTTGTGATGGCGCCAGGACTCAGTCTGACTGGTGTCACCAGGGGAAAGTTGTGATGGGGCCAGGACTCAGTCTGACTGGTGTCACCAGGTGAAAGTTGTGATGGCGCCAGGACTCAGTCTGACTGGTGTCACCAGGGGAAAGTTGTGATGGGGCCAGGACTCAGTCTGACTGGTGTCACCAGGGGAAAGTTGTGATGGCACCAGGACTCAGTCTGACTGGTGTCACCAGGGGAAAGTTGTGATGGGGCCAGGACTCAGTCTGACTGGTGTCACCAGGGTATAGTTGTGATGGGGCCAGGACTCAGTCTGACTGGTGTCACCAGGGGAAAGTTGTGATGGCACCAGGACTCAGTCTGACTGGTGTCACCAGGGGAAAGTTGTGATGGCACCAGGACTCAGTCTGACTGGTGTCACCAGGGGAAAGTTGTGATGGGGCCAGGACTCAGTCTGACTGGTGTCACCAGGGGAAAGTTGTGATGGGGCCAGGACTCAGTCTGACTGGTGTCACCAGGTGAAAGTTGTGATGGCACCAGGACTCAGTCTGACTGGTGTCACCAGGGGAAAGTTGTGATGGGGCCAGGACTCAGTCTGACTGGTGTCACCAGGTGAAAGTTGTGATGGCGCCAGGACTCAGTCTGACTGGTGTCACCAGGGGAAAGTTGTGATGGCGCCAGGACTCAGTCTGACTGGTGTCACCAGGGGAAAGTTGTGATGGCGCCAGGACTCAGTCTGACTGGTGTCACCAGGGGAAAGTTGTGATGGCGCCAGGACTCAGTCTGACTGGTGTCACCAGGGGAAAGTTGTGATGGCGCCAGGACTCAGTCTGACTGGTGTCACCAGGGGAAAGTTGTGATGGCACCAGGACTCAGTCTGACTGGTGTCACCAGGGGAAAGTTGTGATGGCGCCAGGACTCAGTCTGACTGGTGTCACCAGGGGAAAGTTGTGATGGCGCCAGGACTCAGTCTGACTGGTGTCACCAGGGGAAAGTTGTGATGGCACCAGGACTCAGTCTGACTGGTGTCACCAGGGGAAAGTTGTGATGGCGCCAGGACTCAGTCTGACTGGTGTCACCAGGGGAAAGTTGTGATGGCGCCAGGACTCAGTCTGACTGGTGTCACCAGGGGAAAGTTGTGATGGCGCCAGGACTCAGTCTGACTGGTGTCACCAGGGGAAAGTTGTGATGGCGCCAGGACTCAGTCTGACTGGTGTCACCAGGGGAAAGTTGTGATGGCGCCAGGACTCAGTCTGACTGGTGTCACCAGGGGAAAGTTGTGATGGCGCCAGGACTCAGTCTGACTGGTGTCACCAGGGGAAAGTTGTGATGGCGCCAGGACTCAGTCTGACTGGTGTCACCAGGGGAAAGTTGTGATGGCGCCAGGACTCAGTCTGACTGGTGTCACCAGGGGAAAGTTGCGACGGCGCCAGGACTCAGTCTGACTGGTGTCACCAGGGGAAAGTTGCGACGGCGCCAGGACTCAGTCTGACTGGTGTCACCAGGGGAAAGTTGTGATGGCGCCAGGACTCAGTCTGACTGGTGTAACCAGGTGGTTATGGTATATATACCAGGTATGGTTATGATACTGAGACAGTATACCAGGTATGGTTATGATACTGAGACAGTAGACCAGGTATGGTTATGATACTGAGACAGTATACCAGGTATGGTTATGATACTGAGACAGTAGACCAGGTATGGTTATGATACTGAGGTATGGTTATGATACTGGGACAGTAGACCAGGTATGGTTATGATACTGAGACAGTAGACCAGGTATGGTTATGATACTGAGACAGTATACCAGGTATGGTTATGATACTGGGACAGTATACCAGGTATGGTTATGATACTGAGACAGTATACCAGGTATGGTTATGATACTGAGACAGTATACCAGGTATGGTTATGATACTGGGACAGTAGACCAGGTATGGTTATGATACTGAGACAGTATACCAGGTATGGTTATGATACTGGGACAGTATACCAGGTATGGTTATGATACTGGGACAGTAGACCAGGTATGGTTATGATACTGAGACAGTAGACCAGGTATGGTTATGATACTGGGACAGTATACCAGGTATGGTTATGATACTGGGACAGTAGACCAGGTATGGTTATGATACTGAGACAGTATACCAGGTATGGTTATGATACTGGGACAGTATACCAGGTATGGTTATGATACTGAGGTATGGTTATGATACTGAGACAGTATACCAGGTATGGTTATGATACTGGGACAGTATACCAGGTATGGTTATGATACTGAGACAGTATACCAGGTATGGTTATGATACTGAGGTATGGTTATGATACTGGGACAGTAGACCAGGTATGGTTATGATACTGAGGTATGGTTATGATACTGAGACAGTATACCAGGTATGGTTATGATACTGGGACAGTAGACCAGGTATGGTTATGATACTGAGACAGTAGACCAGGTATGGTTATGATACTGAGGTATGGTTATGATACTGAGGTATGGTTATGATACTGGGACAGTAGACCAGGTATGGTTATGATACTGAGACAGTAGACCAGGTATGGTTATGATACTGGGACAGTAGACCAGGTATGGTTATGATACTGGGACAGTAGACCAGGTATGGTTATGATACTGGGACAGTAGACCAGGTATGGTTATGATACTGGGACAGTAGACCAGGTATGGTTATGATACTGGGACAGTAGACCAGGTATGGTTATGATACTGGGACAGTATACCAGGTATGGTTATGATACTGAGACAGTAGACCAGGTATGGTTATGATACTGGGACAGTAGACCAGGTATGGTTATGATACTGGGACAGTAGACCAGGTATGGTTATGATACTGGGACAGTAGACCAGGTATGGTTATGATACTGGGACAGTAGACCAGGTATGGTTATGATACTGGGACAGTAGACCAGGTATGGTTATGATACTGGGACAGTAGACCAGGTATGGTTATGATACTGGGACAGTATACCAGGTATGGTTATGATACTGAGGTATGGTTATGATACTGAGACAGTAGACCAGGTATGGTTATGGTACTGGGACAGTAGACCAGGTATGGTTATGATACTGGGACAGTAGACCAGGTATGGTTATGATACTGGGACAGTAGACCAGGTATGGTTATGATACTGGGACAGTAGACCAGGTATGGTTATGATACTGGGACAGTAGACCAGGTATGGTTATGATACTGAGGTATGGTTATGATACTGAGACAGTAGACCAGGTATGGTTATGATACTGGGACAGTAGACCAGGTATGGTTATGATACTGGGACAGTAGACCAGGTATGGTTATGATACTGGGACAGTAGACCAGGTATGGTTATGATACTGAGACAGTATACCAGGTATGGTTATGATACTGGGACAGTAGACCAGGTATGGTTATGATACTGGGACAGTAGACCAGGTATGGTTATGATACTGAGACAGTATACCAGGTATGGTTATGATACTGAGACAGTATACCAGGTATGGTTATGATACTGGGACAGTAGACCAGGTGTGGTTATGATACTGAGACAGTAGACCAGGTATGGTTATGATACTGAGACAGTAGACCAGGTATGGTTATGATACTGGGACAGTATACCAGGTATGGTTATGATACTGAGGTATGGTTATGATACTGAGACAGTAGACCAGGTATGGTTATGATACTGGGACAGTAGACCAGGTATGGTTATGATACTGAGACAGTATACCAGGTATGGTTATGATACTGGGACAGTAGACCAGGTATGGTTATGATACTGAGGTATGGTTATGATACTGGGACAGTAGACCAGGTATGGTTATGATACTGAGGTATGGTTATGATACTGAGACAGTAGACCAGGTATGGTTATGATACTGGGACAGTAGACCAGGTATGGTTATGATACTGAGACAGTATACCAGGTATGGTTATGATACTGGGACAGTAGACCAGGTATGGTTATGATACTGAGGTATGGTTATGATACTGGGACAGTAGACCAGGTATGGTTATGATACTGAGGTATGGTTATGATACTGAGACAGTAGACCAGGTATGGTTATGATACTGGGACAGTAGACCAGGTATGGTTATGATACTGAGGTATGGTTATGATACTGGGACAGTAGACCAGGTATGGTTATGATACTGAGGTATGGTTATGATACTGGGACAGTATACCAGGTATGGTTATGATACTGGGACAGTATACCAGGTATGGTTATGATACTGAGACAGTATACCAGGTATGGTTATGATACTGAGGTATGGTTATGATACTGAGACAGTAGACCAGGTATGGTTATGATACTGGGACAGTAGACCAGGTATGGTTATGATACTGGGACAGTAGACCAGGTATGGTTATGATACTGGGACAGTAGACCAGGTATGGTTATGATACTGGGACAGTAGACCAGGTATGGTTATGATACTGGGACAGTAGACCAGGTATGGTTATGATACTGGGACAGTAGAACAGGTATGGTTATGATACTGAGGTATGGTTATGATACTGGGACAGTAGACCAGGTATGGTTATGATACTGAGACAGTATACCAGGTATGGTTATGATACTGAGACAGTAGACCAGGTATGGTTATGATACTGGGACAGTAGACCAGGTATGGTTATGATACTGGGACAGTAGACCAGGTATGGTTATGATACTGAGGTATGGTTATGATACTGGGACAGTAGACCAGGTATGGTTATGATACTGAGACAGTAGACCAGGTATGGTTATGATACTGGGACAGTAGACCAGGTATGGTTATGATACTGAGGTATGGTTATGATACTGGGACAGTAGACCAGGTATGGTTATGATACTGGGACAGTAGACCAGGTATGGTTATGATACTGGGACAGTAGACCAGGTATGGTTATGATACTGAGGTATGGTTATGATACTGGGACAGTAGACCAGGTATGGTTATGATACTGAGACAGTATACCAGGTATGGTTATGATACTGAGACAGTAGACCAGGTATGGTTATGATACTGAGACAGTATACCAGGTATGGTTATGATACTGAGACAGTAGACCAGGTATGGTTATGATACTGGGACAGTAGACCAGGTATGGTTATGATACTGGGACAGTAGACCAGGTATGGTTATGATACTGAGACAGTAGACCAGGTATGGTTATGATACTGAGACAGTAGACCAGGTATGGTTATGATACTGAGGTATGGTTATGATACTGGGACAGTAGACCAGGTATGGTTATGATACTGGGACAGTAGACCAGGTATGGTTATGATACTGAGGTATGGTTATGATACTGGGACAGTAGACCAGGTATGGTTATGATACTGGGACAGTAGACCAGGTATGGTTATGATACTGAGACAGTATACTAGGTATGGTTATGATACTGGGACAGTATACCAGGTATGGTTATGATACTGGGACAGTAGACCAGGTATGTTTATGATACTGAGACAGTAGACCAGGTATGGTTATGATACTGAGACAGTATACCAGGTATGGTTATGATACTGGGACAGTAGACCAGGTATGGTTATGATACTGAGACAGTAGACCAGGTATGGTTATGATACTGGGACAGTAGACCAGGTATGGTTATGATACTGGGACAGTATACCAGGTATGGTTATGATACTGAGACAGTAGACCAGGTATGGTTATGATACTGGGACAGTAGACCAGGTATGGTTATGATACTGAGGTATGGTTATGATACTGAGACAGTATACCAGGTATGGTTATGATACTGGGACAGTAGACCAGGTATGGTTATGATACTGAGACAGTATACCAGGTATGGTTATGATACTGAGACAGTATACCAGGTATGGTTATGATACTGGGACAGTAGACCAGGTATGGTTATGATACTGAGACAGTAGACCAGGTATGGTTATGATACTGGGACAGTAGACCAGGTATGGTTATGATACTGAGACAGTAGACCAGGTATGGTTATGATACTGAGACAGTAGACCAGGTATGGTTATGATACTGAGACAGTATACCAGGTATGGTTATGATACTGGGACAGTAGACCAGGTATGGTTATGATACTGGGACAGTAGACCAGGTATGGTTATGATACTGGGACAGTATACTAGGTATGGTTATGATACTGGGACAGTAGACCAGGTATGGTTATGATACTGAGGTATGGTTATGATACTGGGACAGTAGACCAGGTATGGTTATGATACTGAGACAGTAGACCAGGTATGGTTATGATACTGGGACAGTATACCAGGTATGGTTATGATACTGGGACAGTAGACCAGGTATGGTTATGATACTGGGACAGTAGACCAGGTATGGTTATGATACTGAGACAGTATACCAGGTATGGTTATGATACTGGGACAGTAGACCAGGTATGGTTATGATACTGGGACAGTAGACCAGGTATGGTTATGATACTGGGACAGTAGACCAGGTATGGTTATGATACTGGGACAGTAGACCAGGTATGGTTATGATACTGGGACAGTAGACCAGGTATGGTTATGATACTGGGACAGTAGACCAGGTATGGTTATGATACTGGGACAGTAGACCAGGTATGGTTATGATACTGAGACAGTAGACCAGGTATGGTTATGATACTGAGACAGTAGACCAGGTATGGTTATGATACTGAGGTATGGTTATGATACTGAGGTATGGTTATGATACTGGGACAGTAGACCAGGTATGGTTATGATACTGAGACAGTATACCAGGTATGGTTATGATACTGGGACAGTATACCAGGTATGGTTATGATACTGGGACAGTATACCAGGTATGGTTATGATACTGGGACAGTAGACCAGGTATGGTTATGATACTGAGACAGTATACCAGGTATGGTTATGATACTGGGACAGTAGACCAGGTATGGTTATGATACTGAGACAGTATACCAGGTATGGTTATGATACTGGGACAGTAGACCAGGTATGGTTATGATACTGAGGTATGGTTATGATACTGGGACAGTAGACCAGGTATGGTTATGATACTGAGGTATGGTTATGATACTGGGACAGTAGACCAGGTATGGTTATGATACTGGGACAGTAGACCAGGTATGGTTATGATACTGAGACAGTATACTAGGTATGGTTATGATACTGGGACAGTATACCAGGTATGGTTATGATACTGGGACAGTAGACCAGGTATGTTTATGATACTGAGACAGTAGACCAGGTATGGTTATGATACTGAGACAGTATACCAGGTATGGTTATGATACTGGGACAGTAGACCAGGTATGGTTATGATACTGAGACAGTAGACCAGGTATGGTTATGATACTGGGACAGTAGACCAGGTATGGTTATGATACTGGGACAGTATACCAGGTATGGTTATGATACTGAGACAGTAGACCAGGTATGGTTATGATACTGGGACAGTAGACCAGGTATGGTTATGATACTGAGGTATGGTTATGATACTGAGACAGTATACCAGGTATGGTTATGATACTGGGACAGTAGACCAGGTATGGTTATGATACTGAGACAGTATACCAGGTATGGTTATGATACTGAGACAGTATACCAGGTATGGTTATGATACTGGGACAGTAGACCAGGTATGGTTATGATACTGAGACAGTAGACCAGGTATGGTTATGATACTGGGACAGTAGACCAGGTATGGTTATGATACTGAGACAGTAGACCAGGTATGGTTATGATACTGAGACAGTAGACCAGGTATGGTTATGATACTGAGACAGTATACCAGGTATGGTTATGATACTGGGACAGTAGACCAGGTATGGTTATGATACTGGGACAGTAGACCAGGTATGGTTATGATACTGGGACAGTATACTAGGTATGGTTATGATACTGGGACAGTAGACCAGGTATGGTTATGATACTGAGGTATGGTTATGATACTGGGACAGTAGACCAGGTATGGTTATGATACTGAGACAGTAGACCAGGTATGGTTATGATACTGGGACAGTATACCAGGTATGGTTATGATACTGGGACAGTAGACCAGGTATGGTTATGATACTGGGACAGTAGACCAGGTATGGTTATGATACTGAGACAGTATACCAGGTATGGTTATGATACTGGGACAGTAGACCAGGTATGGTTATGATACTGGGACAGTAGACCAGGTATGGTTATGATACTGGGACAGTAGACCAGGTATGGTTATGATACTGGGACAGTAGACCAGGTATGGTTATGATACTGGGACAGTAGACCAGGTATGGTTATGATACTGGGACAGTAGACCAGGTATGGTTATGATACTGGGACAGTAGACCAGGTATGGTTATGATACTGAGACAGTAGACCAGGTATGGTTATGATACTGAGACAGTAGACCAGGTATGGTTATGATACTGAGGTATGGTTATGATACTGAGGTATGGTTATGATACTGGGACAGTAGACCAGGTATGGTTATGATACTGAGACAGTATACCAGGTATGGTTATGATACTGGGACAGTATACCAGGTATGGTTATGATACTGGGACAGTATACCAGGTATGGTTATGATACTGGGACAGTAGACCAGGTATGGTTATGATACTGAGACAGTATACCAGGTATGGTTATGATACTGGGACAGTAGACCAGGTATGGTTATGATACTGAGACAGTAGACCAGGTATGGTTATGATACTGAGGTATGGTTATGATACTGGGACAGTATACCAGGTATGGTTATGATACTGGGACAGTAGACCAGGTATGGTTATGATACTGGGACAGTAGACCAGGTATGGTTATGATACTGGGACAGTATACCAGGTATGGTTATGATACTGGGACAGTAGACCAGGTATGGTTATGATACTGGGACAGTAGACCAGGTATGGTTATGATACTGGGACAGTATACCAGGTATGGTTATGATACTGAGACAGTAGACCAGGTATGGTTATGATACTGGGACAGTATACCAGGTATGGTTATGATACTGAGGTATGGTTATGATACTGGGACAGTATACCAGGTATGGTTATGATACTGAGACAGTATACCAGGTATGGTTATGATACTGAGGTATGGTTATGATACTGAGACAGTAGACCAGGTATGGTTATGATACTGAGACAGTATACCAGGTATGGTTATGATACTGGGACAGTAGACCAGGTATGGTTATGATACTGAGACAGTATACCAGGTATGGTTATGATACTGGGACAGTAGACCAGGT
>NC_052307.1:72611805-72621805 GCF_016432855.1 Salvelinus namaycush
TACATTGTTCTAAGTCCTGGAAATGTGACTGATTGATCAGACCAGTGGATGAACATAACAGTAAAGATTAAGAGGATGAGTAATCAGCAGCATGTGCTTACACAGCGCTGTGGACTAATCTTGCCCCCACCACCGGTCCCCAACGTCTCCCCTTTAGAGGGGCAGCGACCAGTCAGGACCCACACACACACAGCTCCCGAACAAGAGGGGAGGACAGAGGAACCCACAGTGTTCACTAACTTCCATTGTCCAGCAGATCCACACCACTGTTACAGAGACCAAGAGACTATCCAGGACCTGAGAGAGAGAGAGAGAGAGACCGAGAGATCATCGTATCTCCATCACCAAGGGACAGAGGAAGGAGAGACAACTGTGGATACAGGACATCCAGTGACTGGGTGATCATAAGGGGAGTTGATCTGTACTAAAGAGGAACTGAACTGACCAGCCGTCTGCCAGTCTGACTGCGGACACGAGGAGCCAGTTACAGCTACCCATCCATCAGCACACTTCTGCACTCCAATAGATTGGCAGTGACACTTTTGACTAACTTTTCCACATCATCGCTGATTGCCAAGGTACCAGACGTCAGGGGAGGCCATTGGTGTGACCTCCTCACTGCTGAAGGAAGAACCGTCACACAGCAGCTAGACTAGTCATTGCATTGGGATACAATATCAGAACTTTTAAAAGCCGTTTACAGTAACCCTCTAATAGAGGCGGGAGGGGGACGGGGAAGCGACCGGTCCACAAAGACATCGTCGGGACATATTGAGAAACCGTGATGGAGGAACACCTGTCTAACATCCATCCTTCCTCCTCTCCAAGTGAATCTTCAGGGAGCACCGACTGCGACAGCAGAGGAGGTAAACGTTTGGACTTTTCTTTCAAAAACATCATTTCTAAAAAAAACTGTTGCTCGGGTCAAAAGCTCTGAGAGAATAAAGGAAATGAAACCCTGCGCTGGGTAAACGCTGCTCCTGAGTTGCCTTCTTCTAGCAACACAATCAGGGAAGTTCAGACTTCAGAAAAACCACGTTGTATATTATTGATTGTGTTCCTGTAATGAAGCACTTGGGATTAGCATTTACCATGTGTGGGCGGTTTGCTTCTTTACCAGCGGAACAGGTTCAGCCCTCAGTACAGCCCTCTCTCCCATTAGAAACAACAGGTTGCTGTCCAGCTTGCTGGCAGCATGGTGAGTCTGGTGGAGCTGTTACTGATGACAGTGATTAGTTTGTGGCTCCACATTTCAAACACTTTAAACACGTCAAATGTTCTCTTTCTATCAGATCTGATATTTCAAATTGAATTTATTGAAATGTATTTTATTTAATTGATACAAATACACATTTTCAATTAGTAGAATTTGTATTTTTTTGGGGGGGGGAATAATAACCAGATCTTATATTATTTATATTGGAGAGAAAAAAGTAATGCTTCTTAATTTGAATTTTAAATAATTTGATAGTTGGATCATTAATGCAACACGAGCCAGCATACAGCTGTCAACAAGCATTCATCTAACAGTCTCTCACTACCCCACCTCTCTCTCTCTGTTGTCCCCCAGCAAAGAGTCCAGCCCCGGGTAAAGCCCTGAGTCCAGCCCTGCTCTGTAAGGTCTGTGGGGACACCAGCAGTGGAAAACACTACGGCATCTACGCCTGTAACGGCTGCAGTGGATTCTTCAAGCGCAGCGTCCGACGGAGACTCATATACAGGTGAGTTGGAGTGGCAGCAGACACTGTAACCCACTCATATACAGGTGAGTTGGAGTGGCAGCAGACACTGTAACCCACTCATATACAGGTGAGTTGGAGTGGCAGCAGACACTGTAACCCACTCATATACAGGTGAGTTGGAGTGGCAGCAGACACTGTAACCCACTCATATACAGGTGAGTTGGAGTGGCAGCAGACACTGTAACCCACTCATATACAGGTGAGTTGGAGTGGCAGCAGACACTGTAACCCACTCATATACAGGTGAGTTGGAGTGGCAGCAGACACTGTAACCCACTCATATACAGGTGAGTTGGAGTGGCAGCAGACACTGTAGCCCACTCATATACAGGTGAGTTGGAGTGGCAGCAGACACTGTAACCCACTCATATACAGGTGAGTTGGAGTGGCAGCAGACACTGTAACCCACTCATATACAGGTGAGTTGGAGTGGCAGCAGACACTGTACCCAGTGTCTAGTCAAACTACCCACTGATAGATGGGCTAACTGTGTCATCACAAATTAACTTTTTAAATGTTTTATTTTTAAATTATTTGTGAGTTTAATATATTTAAGTTTGAACCTGACTTCTTAGTTGATGTTTAAATCTCTAGAATAGTTCATTATTTCACATAGTGTAAAATATGTTTTCCTCTGCTCATCCCAACAGGTGTCAGGCTGGTACGGGCATGTGCCCAGTGGATAAGGCCCATCGTAACCAGTGCCAAGCCTGTCGGCTGAAGAAGTGCCTACAGGCAGGCATGAACAAAGATGGTGAGTCAGTGGAATGTATTTATTTGAAGTCAAAGATAATAATCCGTTTTTTTCAGTATGAATAGATGTGAAAGTTTGTATAATTTAAGTTAGAGTTGGGATATGTTTGTTGAGCAGTCTGTCTCCTTGGACAGTCAAGTGTAAAGATGTGGCAGGAGTCTGAGCTGTGTCTTTTAACTCTCCCCCAGCTGTCCAGAACGAGCGTCAGCCCCGCAGCACGTCTCAGGTGCGTCTGGACTCCATCGACATGGACACAGACAAGGAGCACCTGTCCACCACACGGGATCCCACTTCCTCTTCTTCCTCCTGCTCAGTGATCACCCGGCCTCACATCACCTCCACCTCAATCAGCTCGTCCTCTGCCCCACCACAGCGCTGTGGACCCCCCAGCCCACAGAACAACCACCGCTTCATGGTCAGCCTCATGACCGCTGAGACCTGCGCTAAACTGGAGCCTGAGGATGGTGAGGAGGGCTTTATTTTGGCTGTTTGCTGGTTTTCCTCGGTCTCTCTCTCTCTCTCTCTCTCTCTCTCTCTCTCTCTCTCTCTCTCTCTCTCTCTCTCTCTCTCTCTTTCTTTATTTCTCTCTCTCTCTCTCTCTCTCTCTCTCTCTCTCTCTCTCTCTCTCTCTCTCTCTCTCTCTCTCTCCATAATCTCCATGTTTTATCTTTTGTGTTTAAATAATTCCACTTCTTTCACAGTTGATGAGAACATTGATGTGACCAGTAACGAGCCAGAGAGGGAATCCTCAGACTACCACATGTCCCTGTACCCTTCCAGTACAGAGAATGTGTACGAGACGTCAGCCCGGCTTCTCTTTATGTCTGTTAAATGGGCCAAGAACCTGCCAGTGTTCTCCAATCTCCCCTTCAGAGACCAGGTAAGACGGGATACTATGATAGGGTTTACTTAGAGTATAAACTGCTTATTAATACCTCTTAAGGATTAGCCCATTTAAAAAAAATGTTTTGCCTAAAATGACATACCCAAATCTAACTGCCTGTAGCTCAGGCCCTGAAGCAAGGATATGCATATTCTTGGTACCAATTGAAAGGAAACACTTTTAAGTTTATGGAAATGTGAAAGGAATGTAGTAGAATATAACACATTAGATCTGGTAAAAGATAATACAAAGAAAAAAACAACCGTTCTTTTGTATTTATTTTTATTTTTACCATCATCTTTCAAATGCAAGAGAAAGGCCATAATGTATTATTCCAGCCCAGGTGCAATTTAGATTTTGGCCACTAGATGGCATCAGTGTATGTGCAATGTTTTAGACTGATCCAATGAACCATTGCATTTATGTTTTTTTGTATCAAGACTGCCCTAATGTGCCTAATTTGTTTATTAATAACGTTTCATGTTCAAAACTGTGCACTCTCCTCAAACAATAGCATGGTATTATTTCACTGTAATAGCTACTGTAAATTGGACAGTGCAGTTAGATTAACAATAATTTAAGCTTTCTGCCAATATCAGATATGTCTATGTCCTGGGAAATTTTCTTGTTACTTACAACCTCATGCTAATCACGTTAGCCTACGTTAGCTCAACCGTCCTGTGGAAGGGACACCGATCCCGAAGAAGTGTTTTAAAATATCACTACATTGTTTGGTAACTAACAGTCAATATGAATGCTTTCGTATAGCTTAAACGGGTAAACAAGCACTTTTTTTTTACGGTGCAAAGAATAGTTTGATACAACTTCCATCTGTTTGGAGACCCTTGAACTGCTTCTAAAACATTGTTCTGCATAGTTTGTGATGTCATGTTTATGACCTGTCACCCTTGACCTCTAACCTTGTGCGACCCCCCCACTGATCTGACTTCCTTGTTTCCCTCCAGGTAATCCTGCTGGAGGAGGCATGGTCTGAACTCTTCCTGCTGTGTGCCATCCAGTGGTCTCTCCCCCTGGACAGCTGTCCTCTGCTGTCCCTCCCCGACCTGCCCCCACCCACCACGCAGAGTAAGACATCCTACACCAGCGTGGACCTGCGTCTGCTCCAGGAGGTCTTCAGTAGGTTCAAAGCCCTGGCCGTAGACCCCACTGAGTTTGCCTGCCTCAAGGCCATCGTCCTCTTCAAACCAGGTAGGTGCCTGGGGGTCAGGGGGATGTTGGTTTGTGATTTTTTGTTGCTATGGTGTCATTTCTTTGCCAGATATAATCTGTGGTGATGTTTTTGTGACCAGAGCTGAATGTAATGCGATACATATTTCTGTTTGATCTGGATTAGGGCTTTCTGTTTCTGGGGGTGTAAATTCTACTTCCCCAGATTCCGTCTGTTCATGTGGATAAGACATGAGACGAGGCCTGTTGGACTGATCTTTCCTTCTTCTCTTTGTTGTCACAGAGACCCGAGGTCTGAAGGACCCAGAGCAGGTAGAGAACCTACAGGATCAGTCCCAGGTGATGTTGGGACAACACATCAGATCACATTACTCCAGTCAGCCTGCCAGGTAGGACTACTACGACCTCCCTGCACAACCTCCCTGATCTCCCTGCACAACCTCACTGATCTCCCTGCACAACCTCACTGACCTCCCTACACAACCTCCCTGATCTCCCTGCACAACCTCCCTGATCTCCCTGCACGACCTCCCTGATCTCCCTGCACAACCTCCCTGATCTCTCTGCACAACCTCCCTGATCTCCCTGCACAACCTCCCTGATCTCCCTACACAACCTCCCTGACCTTCCTACACAACCTCCCTGACCTCCCTACACAACCTCCCTGACCTCCCTACACAACCTCCCTGACCTCCCTACACAACCTCCCTGACCTCCCTAGACAGCCTCCCTGACCTCTCTACACAATCTCCCTGATCTCCCTACACAACCTCCCTGATCTCCCTACACAACCTCCCTGACCTCCCTACACAATCTCCCTGATCTCCCTGATCTCCCTGACCTCCCTACACAACCTCCCTGACCTCCCTACACAACCTCCCTGACCTCCCTACACAACCTCCCTGACCTCCCTACACAACCTCCCTGACCTCCCTACACAAACTCCCTGACCTCCCTAGACAGCCTCCCTACACAACCTCCCTAGACAGCCTCCCTGACCTCCCTAGACAGCCTCCCTGACCTCCCTTATGGCCTTTTATCCACATGGATCTGGATTCCACTGTATGTATATCTAGCTACTAACCTGAAGAATGAGAGGATGTTAAAATGGATTCCACTGTATGTATATCTAGCTACTAACCTGAAGAATGAGAGGATGTTAAAATGGATTCCACTGTATGTATATCTAGCTACTAACCTGAAGAATGAGAGGATGTTAAAATGGATTCCACTGTATGTATATCTAGCTACTAACCTGAAGAATGAGAGGATGTTAAAATGGATTCCACTGTATGTATATCTAGCTACTAACCTGAAGAATGAGAGGATGTTAAAATGGCCGGTGAAATCAAATTTCACTGTTTTGGATCTGTAAATGACTTGATCTTGATATTATTTTGATAGCTGCTAACATAATCAGTTTCATTTTCTGTTTTTAGACACTTCAGGACTTTGATGGAATCTCTTTGCTGTAAATTCAAAGCGTATAACTCACCACCCTCTCTGTCTCTGTGTAGATTTGGGAAGCTCCTCCTGCTGTTGCCCTCTCTGCGTTTCGTCAGCTCTGAGCGGATCGAGCTCCTCTTCTTCCACAGGACCATCGGCAACACCCCCATGGAGAAACTTCTGTGTGACATGTTCAAGAACTAATACACGGAAAAACAAAATGGACGCTCAGTTATACTGCACTAAGACACACTGCAAGTGCAACATGCTTAAAGCTAACAAACTGATGTGTGTAACACGATGTTGTAAATGTCTTATTGCTGTGTATAAAGAAAACCATGTAAATATGTCATTGCTGTAAGAGAGTGTTGATAACAGACCTGCTTTTGAGCTTGATAATGTGTTATAATGGGCTTTGCTGTGTGTTGGACACCAGACTCAAAATGTCCTTTACTGTGGACGAAATGTTTGTGTCTCAGATCTTCAGTTACATTTCTGTCTAGCCGTCCATTTTTCACGATGTAATGTAATATATTTACATAAAATCTGTTTAGTCTTAGATACTGTACAATTCTGCTGTCAAAAATATCTGTGCTGTATTTATGATTTCATGCCTTGATAAATTTAAACTTGTATTTTTTATTCTATCTATTAACTGAAGGAGATGAGTAGAAACCAGGTTTACACCAAGCTATCTATTAACTGAAGAGGATGAGTAGAAACCAGGTTAACACCAAGCTAGCTATTAACTGAAGAGGATGAGTAGAAACCAGGTTAACACCAAGCTATCTATTAACTGAAGGAGATGAGTAGAAACCAGGTTAACACCAAGCTATCTATTAACTGAAGAGGATGAGTAGAAACCAGGTTAACACCAAGCTATCTATTAACTGAAGGAGATGAGTAGAAACCAGGTTAACACCAAGCTATCTATTAACTGAAAGAGATGAGTAGAAACCAGGTTTACACCAAGCTATCTATTAACTGAAGGAGATGGGTAGAAACCAGGTTAACACCAAGCTATCTATTAACTGAAGGAGATGGGTAGAAACCAGGTTAACACCAAGCTATCTATTAACTGAAGAGGATGAGTAGAAACCAGGTTAACACCAAGCTATCTATTAACTGAAGGAGATGAGTAGAAACCAGGTTAACACCAAGCTATCTGCTGTCTATTAACTGAAAGAGATGAGTAGAAACCAGGTTTACACCAAGCTATCTATTAACTGAAGGAGATGGGTAGAAACCAGGTTAACACCAAGCTATCTATTAACTGAAGGAGATGGGTAGAAACCAGGTTTACACCAAGCTATCTATTAACTGAAGGAGATGAGTAGAAACCAGGTTAACACCAAGCTATCTATTAACTGAAGGAGATGAGTAGAAACCAGGTTAACACCAAGCTATCTATTAACTGGAGATGAGTAGAAACCAGGTTTACACCAAGCTGTCTATTAACTGAAGAGGATGAGTAGAAACCAGGTTAACACCAAGCTATCTATTAACTGAAGGAGATGAGTAGAAACCATGTTTACACCAAGCTGTCTATTAACTGAAGAGGATGAGTAGAAACCATGTTTACACCAAGCTATCAATTAACTGAAGGAGATGAGTAGAAACCAGGTTAACACCAAGCTATCTGCTGTCTATTAACTGAAGGAGATGAGTAGAAACCAGGTTTACACCAAGCTATCTATTAACTGAAGGAGATGGGTAGAAACCATGTTTACACCAAGCTATCAATTAACTGAAGGAGATGAGTAGAAACCAGGTTAACACCAAGCTATCTGCTGTCTATTAACTGAAGGAGATGAGTAGAAACCAGGTTAACACCAAGCTATCTATTAACTGAAGGAGATGAGTAGAAACCAGGTTAACACCAAGCTATCTATTAACTGAAGGAGATGGGTGGAAACCAGGTTTACACCAAGCTATATATTAACTGAAGGAGATGGGTAGAAACCAGGTTTACACCAAGCTATCTATTAACTGAAGGAGATGAGTAGAAACCAGGTTTACACCAAGCTATCTATTAACTGAAGAGGATGAGTAGAAACCAGGTTAACACCAAGCTATCTATTAACTGAAGAGGATGAGTAGAAACCAGGTTAACACCAAGCTATCTATTAACTGAAGAGGATGAGTAGAAACCAGGTTTACACCAAGCTATCTATTAACTGAAGAGGATGAGTAGAAACCAGGTTAACACCAAGCTATCTATTAACTGAAGAGGATGAGTAGAAACCAGGTTTACACCAAGCTATCTATTAACTGAAGGAGATGGGTAGAAACCAGGTTAACACCAAGCTATCTGCTATCTATTAACTGAAGGACATGGGTAGAAACCAGGTTTACACCAAACTATCTATTAACTGAAGGAGATAAGTAGAAACCAGGTTAACACCAAGCTATCTATTAACTGAAGGAGATGAGTAGAAACCAGGTTAACACCAAGCTATCTATTAACCGAAGAGGATGAGTAGGAACCAGGTATTATTATTCCAGCTCAAGTGCAATTTAGATTTTGGCCACTAGATGGCATCAGTGTATGGGCAATGTTTTAGACTGATCCAATGAACCATTGCATTTATGTTCAAAATTTTGTGGCAAGTCTGCCCAAATGTGCATAATTTGTTTATTAATAACGTTTCATGTTCAAAATTGTGCACTCTCCTCATACAGCAGCTCAGAGGAAGAGAAAGCAAGCCTCCCATCAGAGTATAGATGCAGTGGCAACTTCCAATAGTGAGCAAAGACGTAGTATATATCAAATGAACAGCGCCACCTTCTGTCCACTACTAACAACAACACCAGTTACTCTTTCCTACCACTAGAGGTCCTCCCAGGCTGCCTGTCAACACCACTTGGACAGTAGACTGGACTTCATCACTATGCACATGTCACGGCAACCACTGTATGACAGTAGGGTGTATATGTCCCAGCCATTTCTCAGACTACAGTTCACCACTGTATGACAGCAGGGTGTATGTGTGTCCCAGCCATTTCTCAGACTACAGTTCACCACTGTATGACAGCAGGGTGTATATGTGTCCCAGCCATTTCTCAGGCTACAGTTCACCACTGTATGACAGCAGGGTGTATGTGTCCCAGCCATTTCTCAGACTACAGTTCACCACTGTATGACAGTAGGGTGTATGTGTCCCAGCCATTTCTCAGACTACAGTTCACCACTGTATGACAGTAGGGTGTATATGTGTCCCAGCCATTTCTCAGACTACAGTTCACCACTGTATGACAGTAGGGTGTATGTGTCCCAGCCATTTCTCAGACTACAGTTCACCACTGTATGACAGTAGGGTGTATGTGTCCCAGCCATTTCTCAGACTACAGTTCACCACTGTATGACAGCAGGGTGTATATGTGTCCCAGCCATTTCTCAGACTACAGTTCACCACTGTATGACAGTAGGGTGTATATGTGTCCCAGCCATTTCTCAGGCTACAGTTCACCACTGTATGACAGTAGGGTGTATATGTGTCCCAGCCATTTCTCAGACTACAGTTCACCACTGTATGACAGCAGGGTGTATATGTGTCCCAGCCATTTCTCAGACTACAGTTCACCACTGTATGACAGTAGGGTGTATGTGTCCCAGCCATTTCTCAGACTACAGTTCACCACTGTATGACAGTAGGGTGTATGTGTCCCAGCCATTTCTCAGACTACAGTTCACCACTGTATGACAGCAGGGTGTATGTGTCCCAGCCATTTCTCAGACTACAGTTCACCACTGTATGACAGCAGGGTGTATATGTCCCAGCCATTTCTCAGGCTACAGTTCACCACTGTATGACAGTAGGGTGTATGTGTCCCAGCCATTTCTCAGACTACAGTTCACCACTGTATGACAGCAGGGTGTATATGTCCCAGCCATTTCTCAGACTACAGTTCACCACTGTATGACAGCAGGGTGTATATGTCCCAGCCATTTCTCAGACTACAGTTCACCACTGTATGACAGCAGGG
>NC_052307.1:72626805-72636805 GCF_016432855.1 Salvelinus namaycush
CTCCTCTCCTCCCTCCCTCTCCTTCCTCTCCTCCCTCCCACTCCTCCCTCCCCTTCCTCTCCCCCTCTCCTTGCTCTCCTCCTTCACCCTCTCCTTCCTCTCCTCCCTCTCTCCTCCCTCTCCCACTCTTCCCTCTCTTTCCCTCTCCCTCCCTCTCCTTCCTCTCCCCCTCTCCTTCCTCTCCTCCTTCCCCCTTTCCTTCCTCTCCTCCCTCCCCCTCTCCTTCCTCTCTCCTTCCTCTCCCCCTCTCCTTCGTCCCCTCCTTCCCCCTCTCCTTCCTCTCCTCCTTCCCCCTCTTCTTCCTCTCCTCCCTCCCCCTCTCCTTCCTCTCTCCTCCCTCCCCCTCCCTCCCCTCTCCCTCCTCTCCTCCCTCCCCCTCTCCTTCGTCTCCTCCTTCCCCCTCTCCTCCCTCTCCCTCTCCCTCTCCTTCTTCTCTTATTGTATGAGCTGGCTCACAGGTTGAGATTATGGAACTCTGAACCCCTCTAACCAGACAACCATCCTTTTGTCCTGAGTTGGAGAGAGTGCCCTGCTTTCTTCTTCAATGAGGAGAGAAAATGATGCTGCAGGAAAATCAACTAATTGATGTGTTTGATGTTTTATGGGAACCCAAAATGTAAATGTCTGACCCGGTTCCATTCATTAAAACAGCAGAGACAGCGGTAGATGACCTATCTGCTTCTTTCCGTTGCCTGCTCGTAGTAGACCATTAAATACACAACTAGTAAAAGATGGACTAAGGAGGGCCCAGGGAGGCTCTTTACAGCCGCTATATTCTGGATGTAATAAATAATGACAGTTAATACTGCAGAAACCTCAGAAACAACGCTAACAGGATGCCTAATTGAGTGTTTCAGAACCTTTCTCTCACGTATAAACTGTTAAACATTCTCTCTCTCCCCTTGCCCTGAGACCAATCCCCACAGCACAAAGCTAGCCCCTGTTAGAATAAGAGACTTTCAACCAGTGATTTTTCATCATATTAAAAGCTAAGCTCTTTGAGTAACAGGCAGTGTGAAGCGAGCAGGTTAAACCACGTTGCAGCACAGTCCTGACGTATTTCTCAATCTCACTGAGAGATCTGCTCAGCTGGAACATGTTGATTTTCAGAACTGTTTTTCTGAGCTGTTGTTCAATGTTGCCCGTCAGACAGACCAACACAGGTACAGCCTTAGGTTGTCCGATGAATTTATATCAACATTATATTTATATAAACTTTATATTTATGTTAACTTTATATTTATATTAGCTTTATATTTACATAAACTTTATATTTACATAAACTTTATATTTATATTAACTTTATATTTATGTTAACTTTATATTTATATTAACTTTATATTTATGTTAACTTAATATTTATATTAACTTTATATTTACATAAACTTTATATTTACATAAACTTTATATTTATATTAACTTTATATTTATGTTAACTTTATATTTATATTAACTTTATATTTATGTTAACTTAATATTTATATTAACTTTATATTTATATTAACTTAATATTTATGTTAACTTTATATTTATATTAACTTTATATTTATGTTAACTTTATATTTATGTTAACTTTATGTTTATGTTAACTTTATATTTATATTAACTTTATATTTATATTAACTTTATATTTATGTTAACTTTATATTTATAGTAACTTTATATTTATGTTAACTTTATATTTATGTTAACTTTATATTTATAGTAACTTTATATTTATGTTAACTTTATATTTATGTTAACTTTATATTTATTTTAACTTTATATTTATGTTAACTTTATATTTATATTAACTTAATATTTATGTTAACTTTATATTTATAGTAACTTTATATTTATGTTAACTTTATATTTATGTTAACTTTATATTTATGTTAACTTTATATAAAGTGAACCATCATTCATCATTATGACAGGGATTACAGGACATTAACAGGCTCTTGTAGCACCACACATGTCTTCCTGCTTCCTGCCTGTCTTCCTGCTGCAGGAGTACCAACCTCCACTAAAACAACACCAACACATGGCCTGTCTTCCTGCTGCAGGAGTACCAACCTCCACTAAAACAACACCAACACATGGCCTGTCTTCCTGCTGCAGGAGTACCAACCTCCACTAAAACAACACCAACACATGGCCTGTCTTCCTGCTGCAGGAGTACCAACCTCCACTAAAACAACACCAACACATGGCCTGTCTTCCTGCTGCAGGAGTACCAACCTCCACTAAAACAACACCAACACATGGCCTGTCTTCCTGCTGCAGGAGTACCAACCTCCACTAAAACAACACCAACACATGGCCTGTCTTCCTGCTGCAGGAGTACCAACCTCCACTAAAACAACACCAACACATGGCCTGTCTTCCTGCTGCAGGAGTACCAACCTCCACTAAAACAACACCAACACATGGCCTGTCTTCCTGCTGCAGGAGTACCAACCTCCACTAAAACAACACCAACACATGGCCTGTCTTCCTGCTGCAGGAGTACCAACCTCCACTAAAACAACACCAACACATGGCCTGTCTTCCTGCTGCAGGAGTACCAACCTCCACTAAAACAACACCAACACATGGCCTGTCTTCCTGCTGCAGGAGTACCAACCTCCACTAAAACAACACCAACACATGGCCTGTCTTCCTGCTGCAGGAGTACCAACCTCCACTAAAACAACACCAACACATGGCCTGTCTTCCTGCTGCAGGAGTACCAACCTCCACTAAAACAACACCAACACATGGCCTGTCTTCCTGCTGCAGGAGTACCAACCTCCACTAAAACAACACCAACACATGGCCTGTCTTCCTGCCGCAGGAGTACCAACCTCCACTAAAACAACACCAACACATGGCCTGTCTTCCTGCTGCAGGAGTACCAACCTCCACTAAAACAACACCAACACATGGCCTGTCTTCCTGCTGCAGGAGTACCAACCTCCACTAAAACAACACCAACACATGGCCTGTCTTCCTGCTGCAGGAGTACCAACCTCCACTAAAACAACACCAACACATGGCCTGTCTTCCTGCCGCAGGAGTACCAACCTCCACTAAAACAACACCAACACATGGCCTGTCTTCCTGCTGCAGGAGTACCAACCTCCACTAAAACAACACCAACACATGGCCTGTCTTCCTGCCGCAGGAGTACCAACCTCCACTAAAACAACACCAACACATGGCCTGTCTTCCTGCTGCAGGAGTACCAACCTCCACTAAAACAACACCAACACATGGCCTGTCTTCCTGCTGCAGGAGTACCAACCTCCACTAAAACAACACCAACACATGGCCTGTCTTCCTGCTGCAGGAGTACCAACCTCCACTAAAACAACACCAACACATGGCCTGTCTTCCTGCTGCAGGAGTACCAACCTCCACTAAAACAACACCAACACATGGCCTGTCTTCCTGCCGCAGGAGTACCAACCTCCACTAAAACAACACCAACACATGGCCTGTCTTCCTGCCGCAGGAGTACCAACCTCCACTAAAACAACACCAACACATGGCCTGTCTTCCTGCTGCAGGAGTACCAACCTCCACTAAAACAACACCAACACATGGCCTGTCTTCCTGCTGCAGGAGTACCAACCTCCACTAAAACAACACCAACACATGGCCTGTCTTCCTGCCGCAGGAGTACCAACCTCCACTAAAACAACACCAACACATGGCCTGTCTTCCTGCTGCAGGAGTACCAACCTCCACTAAAACAACACCAACACATGGCCTGTCTTCCTGCCGCAGGAGTACCAACCTCCACTAAAACAACACCAACACATGGCCTGTCTTCCTGCTGCAGGAGTACCAACCTCCACTAAAACAACACCAACACATGGCCTGTCTTCCTGCTGCAGGAGTACCAACCTCCACTAAAACAACACCAACACATGGCCTGTCTTCCTGCTGCAGGAGTACCAACCTCCACTAAAACAACACCAACACATGGCCTGTCTTCCTGCTGCAGGAGTACCAACCTCCACTAAAACAACACCAACACATGGCCTGTCTTCCTGCTGCAGGAGTACCAACCTCCACTAAAACAACACCAACACATGGCCTGTCTTCCTGCTGCAGGAGTACCAACCTCCACTAAAACAACACCAACACATGGCCTGTCTTCCTGCCGCAGGAGTACCAACCTCCACTAAAACAACACCAACACATGGCCTGTCTTCCTGCTGCAGGAGTACCAACCTCCACTAAAACAACACCAACACATGGCCTGTCTTCCTGCTGCAGGAGTACCAACCTCCACTAAAACAACACCAACACATGGCCTGTCTTCCTGCTGCAGGAGTACCAACCTCCACTAAAACAACACCAACACATGGCCTGTCTTCCTGCCGCAGGAGTACCAACCTCCACTAAAACAACACCAACACATGGCCTGTCTTCCTGCTGCAGGAGTACCAACCTCCACTAAAACAACACCAACACATGGCCTGTCTTCCTGCCGCAGGAGTACCAACCTCCACTAAAACAACACCAACACATGGCCTGTCTTCCTGCTGCAGGAGTACCAACCTCCACTAAAACAACACCAACACATGGCCTGTCTTCCTGCCGCAGGAGTACCAACCTCCACTAAAACAACACCAACACATGGCCTGTCTTCCTGCTGCAGGAGTACCAACCTCCACTAAAACAACACCAACACATGGCCTGTCTTCCTGCTGCAGGAGTACCAACCTCCACTAAAACAACACCAACACATGGCCTGTCTTCCTGCTGCAGGAGTACCAACCTCCACTAAAACAACACCAACACATGGCCTGTCTTCCTGCTGCAGGAGTACCAACCTCCACTAAAACAACACCAACACATGGCCTGTCTTCCTGCCGCAGGAGTACCAACCTCCACTAAAACAACACCAACACATGGCCTGTCTTCCTGCTGCAGGAGTACCAACCTCCACTAAAACAACACCAACACATGGCCTGTCTTCCTGCTGCAGGAGTACCAACCTCCACTAAAACAACACCAACACATGGCCTGTCTTCCTGCTGCAGGAGTACCAACCTCCACTAAAACAACACCAACACATGGCCTGTCTTCCTGCCGCAGGAGTACCAACCTCCACTAAAACAACACCAACACATGGCCTGTCTTCCTGCTGCAGGAGTACCAACCTCCACTAAAACAACACCAACACATGGCCTGTCTTCCTGCCGCAGGAGTACCAACCTCCACTAAAACAACACCAACACATGGCCTGTCTTCCTGCTGCAGGAGTACCAACCTCCACTAAAACAACACCAACACATGGCCTGTCTTCCTGCTGCAGGAGTACCAACCTCCACTAAAACAACACCAACACATGGCCTGTCTTCCTGCTGCAGGAGTACCAACCTCCACTAAAACAACACCAACACATGGCCTGTCTTCCTGCTGCAGGAGTACCAACCTCCACTAAAACAACACCAACACATGGCCTGTCTTCCTGCTGCAGGAGTACCAACCTCCACTAAAACAACACCAACACATGGCCTGTCTTCCTGCCGCAGGAGTACCAACCTCCACTAAAACAACACCAACACCGAGGGAACATTATTATTGGCTCGCTACTTCAATCATGAAACTGAGGTCACTAGAGGTCAAAGGAGTTTTCACCTTCATCCCTCTCGCCATCCTTCTCACACCCCTTGGCCCTGGTCTCCCTCCCCCCTGTCTTTGTGTGCTGTAGTAATCTGGGGTGTTATGTGGTTAGTGTGTGTGGAATGTATTGGGGTAAGGGTGCATGTTAGACTCTGTTAGAGTGTGTTCTAAACTCCTACAGCAGGGACAACTGGACACCGGACCAGAGGTCTCTCTCTGTACCTCAGACGCTGCACAACCTCAACTCAAAGCTACCCGACACACAGTGGAGTAAGCTACAACTCTCAATACAATTACAAATGATCAATATTGATTGATCGGGAAGTGCTGCGCTGCGTTGGGACATAGCTGCGTTGGAGAGACGCTTGATGATCGAGAGGGGCTAGGTGGATTTCCTCTGGTTTTCACCCGTCAGCGTGGACAACAGAGACGAGGTCAAGATGAACCAGACCAAGGTGGTAGAAGAGGAACTGTATAACTACTATGACTACTCAGACTGGTACTCCAACAATATGGAACCCACCAGACCTCCAAAAGAGTAAGTATGGGGGTCAGTAAATAGTATACTATTTAGCCCAACGCTTTTTATCCAAAGCGACTTACAGTAATACATACATTTTCGTATATAGGTGGCCACAGCACAGCGGGAATCAAATTGTTCAAACCTGATGTTGCAAGCGTCATGCTCTACCAACTGAGCCACAACAGGATCAGTGCAATGCATTGTGGGGGACTGTGTAATAATGTTATTATGATTTAATTTAATCTAAGATCAGGGTTTCTCAATCACTGACCTGCATGGGCCAAAGTATAGCTGGTTTTCAATCCTTCCAGTTTTTCCATCCGTGATTGAATTTTCTATTACAAATGGCATATTTTCAGTTCTTGGGTGAAACTCTTGTCAGATTCGCTAGCGAGAGCACAGTCAAGCTGAACAGGATTTCTAGGCAGTTAGTTTTTGTTCTGCATAAATGGTTTCTGACGGTCATTGCTCAGCTTGTGTCACATGACTGTTTCAGAGTTATTCTCCCATGTGACCCCACGGCGGACGACCAGCTGTTTCACATATGTATCGCTTCAGCATCTGTAAGTATCAGGCCTACTGACTATTTTCAATATTTACACCGGGTGAAAACGTTTGACTGAACCTTGAACAGGAAGTCATGTTGAGACCAAGGTCTCTTTTACTGATGAGCCATGTAGTTACAGAGACACACGTCCAGTACACATTTACCAACAACAATAGGTCTCTTTTACTGATGAGCCATGTAGTTACAGAGACACACGTCCAGTACACATTTACCAACAACAATAGGTCTCTTTTACTGATGAGCCATGGAGTTACAGAGACACACGTCCAGTACACATTTACCAACAACAATAGGGGTCACAGGTCAAAGGAATATCAAATATGAATGTTTGGAATGAATGGAAACAGTGAATGTTTATATAGGCCATGTTCTAAAGGGGATGTTCTGTCAGTACAGATGACTATAGGCCATGTTCTAAAGGGGATGTTCAGTCAGTACAGATGACTATAGGCCATGTTCTAAAGGGGATGTTCAGTCAGTACAGATGACTATAGGCCATGCCCTAAAGGGGATGTTCAGTCAGTACAGATGACTATAGGCCATGGCCTAAAGGGGATGTTCAGTCAGTACAGATGACTATAGGCCATGCCCTAAAGGGGATGTTCAGTCAGTACATTGGTACTACTCTCTATGACCTCAGAAAGCCATCTCCCTCAACATCATCAGTGATATATGTCATCGTTAGGCCTTGTCCAATTTGTGGTAGAGGGCTCGCTCCACTTTTCTGAGGAGAACAATGGCATGAATTATAATTGAACTGAAACACCGTAGGACTATTCCCTTTGGGATTCTGCCAAATAGAGGACACTCAGGGCACTATGTAGGGTCAACCTGGACTCAGGGGTACACGTAACATAGTAAATGTAAATCCGTGACACTCAAATTAGTATGATATGTTAAGTTTGGTATGGTATGTATTCATTTGTGGCTGTCCATCATCCATTTTGTATGATATGTTCCTGAATTACAATTCGTATGATATCTTACAAATTCCAATTTGTTTTGGCTAATGCTAGCTAGGTGGCTAATTGGGGGAAGGGTTAGCTAACATGCTAAATATTTGCAAAGTAGCTAAAAAGTATTAAGTAGTTCCAATGTTGCTAATTAGATAAAATGCTAAAGTTGTCTGTGATGAAATTCAAACACGCAATATTTTGGTTGCTAGACATTCGTGTTCAAATCAAATTAAAATCAAATCAAATCAAATGTTACTGGTCACATACACATGGTTAGCAGATGTTAATGCGAGTGTAGCGAAATGCTTGTGCTTCTAGTTCAGACAGTGCAGTAATATCTAACAAGTAATCTAACAATTCCCCAACAACTATCTAATACACACAATCTAAAGGGGTGAATGGGAATATGTATATATAAGTATATGGATGAGCGATGGCCGTGCGGCATAGGCAAGATGCAATAGATGGTATAAAATACAGTATATACATATGATATGAGTAATGTAAGATATGTAAACATTATTAAAGTGACTTGTTAAAGTGTCCAGTGATTGGGTCTCAGTGTAGGCAGCAGCCTCTCTGAGTTAGTGATGGCTGTTTAACAGTCTGATGGCCATGAGATAGAAGCTGTTTTTCAATCTCTCGGTCCCAGCCTTGATGCACCTGTACTGACCTCGCCTTCTGAATGATAGCGGTGTGAACAGGCAGTGGCTTGGGTGGTTGTTGTCCTTGATGATCTTTATGGCCTTCCTGTGACATCGGGTGGTGTAGGTGTCCTGGAGGGCAGGTAGTGTGCCCAAGGTGATATGTTGTGCAGACCGCACCACCCTCTGGAGAGCCTTATGGTTGAGGGTGATGCAGTTGCCGTACCAGGCTGTGATACAGCACGACAGGATGCTCTCGATTGTGCATCTGTAAAAGTTTGTCAGGGTTTTGGGTGACAGGCCAAATTTCTTCAGTCTCCTGAGGTTCAAGAGGCGCTGTTGCGCCTTCTTCACCACACTGTCTGTTTGGGTGGACCATTTCAGTTTGTCTGTGATGTGTACGCCCATGTTATATACGCCCATGTTATATACGCCCATTTTATACATCCAAACACCCCAACTAACCACCCTCCTTTTCTTCTTGCTGTAAGCAACCTTCTGTCCTACGTAACCATACCAAACGTAACATATCATACTCATTTGAGTGTGCCAGTTTTTTTTTTAAGGTTTCCCCTATGCTACGTCTAGTCTATGAGACCAGGCTGGAAGGGTGGGTCAGCGTCTCCACTTACCAGGGCTCATCAAAAATAATGAGACAATGGGAAGGTAGCATTCAGAAGGTCCTTTCCTAGGAGTATCCCCTCCATATTACTTCAGGCCCTCTGGCTTGACAACAAGGTACATTAGATGATTATTTTAGTTGTACTGTAGTTAAGGAGAGGAATTAGAGTTCCTATTGTATCACTATGGAATATCTTGTCTCCTAGCTCGTTGTGGTGCTGATTCTAGCAGTCCTGAAGAGGAGAAAGACTCTATGTGAGGGTTTCGCCAGTGGATCAACTGGTATCTCAAGGTAAAGTGCAGGTTCATTTACCAAACATATTAACATGAAGCAACCAGGAACTCTTGTCAATATGTGACGACCCACTGGGCAAATACTAGTTGAATCAGCGTTGTTTCCATGTCATTTCAACACCAAAATTAAATGTGATGACATTGAATCAACGTGGGAAACTCATTGGATTTGAAAAAAGAAAGGGAACGTGAGGGAATTTCACCCAATCTTCAACCTAAAATCCAATGACATTTGTTGTTGATTTCATGTTGAATTCATGTCAGTTGACAACTCAACCAAATGTAAAATCAAAACGTTGAACTGACGTCTGTGCCCGGCGGGAAACCACACAATACACCACTGTTACAAGAACAACTCAGGCTGCTTCATCGCCATAACATACTAGGAGACAATTTATAACAATTAAACATGTTACCATTCATTTGCCAGTGTTTGCTTGGTCTTATCTCTGGTCTCTTCCCGCTGTGTTCACCAGTCCAGTGAACTTCCTGGACCAGACGCAGCACAAAGCCCTCGCAGTAGCTGTGTTTGGGCTGGTCTTCAGCAAGCTGTCTGTATTGGTCCTGGCTCCAGATCCCCTGCCCTTCTCCAAAGACACCCCTCAGGAAATCAAAGGTGAGCAGCTGTGTCCCCAGTCCCATTAAAACCTCTTGAATGTAAATTCCCCATATTTGGTGACCCTATTTATTTAAAAAATATATATAATTCAGTCTGGTATGAGAACGGTAGCAGCTGTCTGGTATGAGAACGGTAGCCCCTGTCTGGTATGAGAACGGTAGCCCCTGTCTGGTA
>NC_052307.1:72639305-72689305 GCF_016432855.1 Salvelinus namaycush
TTTTTTACTATTTTCTACATTGTAGAATAATAGTGAAGATATCAAAACTATGAAATAACACATATGGAATCATGTAGTAACCAAAAAATAGTGTTAAATCAAAATATATTTTATATTGATTCTTCAAAGTAGCCACCCATTGCCTTGATGACAGCTTTGCACACTCTTGTCATTCTCTCAACCAGCATTCATTGAGGAATGCTTTTCCAACAGTCTTGAAGGAGTTCCCACATATGCTGAGCACTTGTTGGCTGCTTTTCCTTCACTCTGCGATCCAACTCATCATGAAATAACTTCTGGAACAGTATAAACACATTGAAGGATGAACTGGTGTGATACTGAACACAGACTGTGTGCGTTCCTACTCCTTCCAGAGTACATGAAGATCATCGCCATCTTCTACTGGCCTGCCCTGTACTACCCACTCCTGGCCTGTGGTACGCTCCACAGTAAACTGGGCTATGTGCTGGGCAGTCTATTCTCCTGGACCCACTTTGCTGTCCTCGTCTGGCAGAAGATTGACTGTCCCAAAACACCAGAGGTAATATCATTGTGTGTCACGCCCACGCACTGACCTTAGTTCCTTTGTTATGTCTCTATTTTGGTTTGCTCAGGGCGTGAGTTGGGGTGGGCATTCTATGTTTTTGTTCTATGTTTTCTATTTCTATGTGTTTGGCCGAGTGTGGTTCTCAATCAGAGGCAGCTGTCTATCGTTGTCTTTGATTGAGAACCATACTTAGGTAGCCTTTTCCCACCTGTGTTTTGTGGGTAGTTGTTTTCTGTTTTTGTGTTTCTGCACCAGACAGAACTGTTTCGCTTTCGTTCTCCTGTTTGTTGTTTTTTGTTCGATTTGTTTTTTTTGGATTATTAAATCATGAACACTTTATTAAACGCTGCACCTTGGTCCACTCTTCCTTCAGCCCACGAGAAGCGTTACAATCATCTGATATTTAAAGTGGGGAAAAAAAGGGGGCACATCTATATTTTGTTGCGTCATATTTAACATAATTCATATCTCAAGCTAGAAATGTTTCTTTAATACAGTATCTTAAAACCATAACAAACTGGTAAAACATCAGTACGTTTTGTATCGATATGTTTTCCATTCTCTTGTCTCCACAGCTGTATAAGTACTATTCCCTGCTGGCCAGTCTCCCACAGATAGGCTGTCTAGGATTCCTCTGTATCAAGTACCCACTACTGTTTCTCAAAGGTGCTAATGGCTCTGAGGTGAGGGAACACTGCTCTTTGACCAATGTGTGTATAGTCATGAACCTACCATCTGTTGTAGTCTCTCTTTTTAAGGTTTTGATAAGAACAATATCAAAGTGTCATGATCCTTGCCTGTATTTAGGTTGTCAAAACACTGGGGTTATTGTCCTGCTCGTCGAATGTCTGGATGAGAACTGGCTGTATTTAGGTTGTCAAAACACTGGGGTTATTGTCCTGCTCGTCTAATGTCTGGATGAGAACTGGCTGTATTTAGGTTGTCAAAACACTGGGGTTATTGTCCTGCTCGTCTAATGTCTGGATGAGAACTGCCTGTATTTAGGTTGTCAAAACACTGGGGTTATTGTCCTGCTCGTCTAATGTCTGGATGAGAACTGGCTGTATTTAGGTTGTCAAAACACTGGGGTTATTGTCCTGCTCGTCTAATGTCTGGATAAGAACTGCCTGTATTTAGGTTGTCAAAACACTGGGGTTATTGTCCTGCTCGTCTAATATCTGGATGAGAACTGGCTGTATTTAGGTTGTCAAAACACTGGGGTTATTGTCCTGCTCGTCTAATGTCTGGATGAGAACTGGCTGTATTTAGGTTGTCAAAACACTGGGGTTATTGTCCTGCTCGTCTAATGTCTGGATGAGAACTGCCTGTATTTAGGTTGTCAAAACACTGGGGTTATTGTCCTGCTCGTCTAATGTCTGGATGAGAACTGGCTGTATTTAGGTTGTCAAAACACTGAGGTTATTGTCCTGCTCGTCTAATATCTGGATGAGAACTGGCTGTATTTAGGTTGTCAAAACACTGGGGTTATTGTCCTGCTCGTCTAATGTCTGGATGAGAACTGGCTGTATTTAGGTTGTCAAAACACTGGGGTTATTGTCCTGCTCGTCTAATATCTGGATGAGAACTGGCTGTATTTAGGTTGTCAAAACACTGGGGTTATTGTCCTGCTCGTCTAATATCTGGATGAGAACTGCCTGTATTTAGGTTGTCAAAACACTGGGGTTATTGTCCTGCTCGTCTAATATCTGGATGAGAACTGGCTGTATTTAGGTTGTCAAAACACTGGGGTTATTGTCCTGCTCGTCTAATGTCTGGATGAGAACTGCCTGTATTTAGGCTGTCAAAACACTGGGGTTATTGTCCTGCTCGTCTAATGTCTGGATGAGAACTGGCTGTATTTAGGTTGTCAAAACACTGGGGTTATTGTCCTGCTCGTCTAATGTCTGGATAAGAACTGCCTGTATTTAGGTTGTCAAAACACTGGGGTTATTGTCCTGCTCGTCTAATATCTGGATGAGAACTGGCTGTATTTAGGTTGTCAAAACACTGGGGTTATTGTCCTGCTCGTCTAATGTCTGGATGAGAACTGGCTGTATTTAGGTTGTCAAAACACTGGGGTTATTGTCCTGCTCGTCTAATGTCTGGATGAGAACTGCCTGTATTTAGGTTGTCAAAACACTGGGGTTATTGTCCTGCTCGTCTAATGTCTGGATGAGAACTGGCTGTATTTAGGTTGTCAAAACACTGGGGTTATTGTCCTGCTCGTCTAATATCTGGATGAGAACTGCCTGTATTTAGGTTGTCAAAACACTGGGGTTATTGTCCTGCTCGTCTAATATCTGGATGAGAACTGGCTGTATTTAGGTTGTCAAAACACTGGGGTTATTGTCCTGCTCGTCTAATATCTGGATGAGAACTGCCTGTATTTAGGTTGTCAAAACACTGAGGTTATTGTCCTGCTCGTCTAATGTCTGGATGAGAACTGGCTGTATTTAGGTTGTCAAAACACTGGGGTTAATGTCCTGCTCGTCTAATGTCTGGATGAGAACTGGCTGTATTTAGGTTGTCAAAACACTGGGGTTATTGTCCTGCTCGTCTAATATCTGGATGAGAACTGGCTGTATTTAGGTTGTCAAAACACTGGGGTTATTGTCCTGCTCGTCTAATGTCTGGATGAGAACTGGCTGTATTTAGGTTGTCAAAACACTGGGGTTATTGTCCTGCTCGTCTAATGTCTGGATGAGAACTGGCTGTATTTAGGTTGTCAAAACACTGGGGTTAATGTCCTGCTCGTCTAATGTCTGGATGAGAACTGGCTGTATTTAGGTTGTCAAAACACTGGGGTTATTGTCCTGCTCGTCTAATGTCTGGATGAGAACTGGCTGTATTTAGGTTGTCAAAACACTGGGGTTAATGTCCTGCTCGTCTAATGTCTGGATGAGAACTGGCTGTATTTAGGTTGTCAAAACACTGGGGTTATTGTCCTGCTCGTCTAATGTCTGGATGAGAACTGGCTGTATTTAGGTTGTCAAAACACTGGGGTTATTGTCCTGCTCGTCTAATGTCTGGATGAGAACTGGCTGTATTTAGGTTGTCAAAACACTGGGGTTATTGTCCTGCTCGTCTAATATCTGGATGAGAACTGGCTGTATTTAGGTTGTCAAAACACTGGGGTTATTGTCCTGCTCGTCTAATATCTGGATGAGAACTGGCTGTATTTAGGTTGTCAAAACACTGGGGTTATTGTCCTGCTCGTCTAATGTCTGGATAAGAACTGCCCCTTGATGCTTATGGGATATCTATGTAAAAAACTAAACGTATCCCTTCAAGAGACATTAAAGTTATGAAACTACATCAACCACGTAACTTGTAACCAAAGGTCTGATTACGTAAACAGCTTGGATGGAATTGATTTAGTATAATATCCCCAGCACAGATTATGACCCAGGAATGTTATTTCTCTCAAGGTTTACACAATGCAGTGTTTATTTCACTGTAATCTGTGGATTGTCACGCTGTAAACTGTCGGTGACAGTGAGATCATGTGAGGTCGTTAATCTGTCTCTGTTGTAATCACAGCTACAGGTCTAACGACATCACACATTCTTTTAATGTGAATTTTCTGCATCCAAATGATTGATTCTATACAGTGTTGCAGGTGGTCAGTGTTGTCAGATCATGCATCCATAATGTTTATGTGTTAATGAAACAGTTTGATTCTGATACCATTTGGCTTCAGGACCTGGAGAGCAGCTACTACACAGACTACGTGAAATTAATTCTAAAGAAGAAAAAGTCAAACATCAGGTGGGGTTTATGAGAAAAACAAGATACTAAAACTCAATGACCAGACTGTTTTATTATGAGAGAAACAGGATACTAAACTGATTGACCAGACTGTGTTTTATTATGAGAGAAACAGGATATTAAAACTCAATGACCAGACTGTGTTTTATTATGAGAGAAACAGGATACTAAACTGATTGACCAGACTGTGTTTTATTATGAGAGAAACAGGATATTAAAACTCAATGACCAGACTGTGTTTTATTATGAGAGAAACAGGATACTAAACTGATTGACCAGACTGTGTTTTATTATGAGAGAAACAGGATATTAAAACTCAATGACCAGACTGTGTTTTATTATGAGAGAAACAAGATACTAAACTGATTGACCAGACTGTGTTTTATTATGAGAGAAACAGGATATTAAAACTCAATGACCAGACTGTGTTTTATTATGAGAAACAAGATACTAAACTGATTGACCAGACTGTGTTTTATTCTATGACAAAAACTAAGTAATGATCAAATCAAATCAAATCTATTCATAAAGCCCTTCTTACATCAGCTGATATCTCAAAGTGCTGTACAGAAACCCAGCCTAAAACCCCAAACAGCAAGCAATGCAGGTGTAGAAGCACGGTGGCTAGGAAAAACTCCCTAGAAAGGCCAAAACCTAGGAAGAAACCTAGAGAGGAACCAGGCTATGAGGGGTGGCCAGTCCTCTTCTGGCTGTGCCGGGTGGAGATTATAACACAACATGGCCAAGATGTTCAAATGTTCATAAATGACCAGCATGGTCAAATAATAATAATCACAGTAGTTGTCGAGGGTGCAGCAAGTCAGCACCTCAGGAGTAAATGTGAGTTGGCTTTTCATAGCCGATCATTAAGAGTATCTCTACCGCTCCTGCTGTCTCTAGAGAGTTGAAAACAGCAGGTCTGGGACAGGTAGCACGTCCGGTGAACAGGTCAGGGTTCCATAGCCGCAGGCAGAACAGTTGAAACTGGAGCAGCAGCACGGCCAGGTGGACTGAGGACAGCAAGGAGTCATCATGCCAGGTAGTCCTGAGGCATGGTCCTAGGGCTCAGTTCCTCCAAGAGAGAGAAAGAAAGAGAGAATTAGAGGGAGCATACTTAACTTCGCGCAGGACACCGGATAAGACAGGAGAAGTACTCCAGATATAACAAACTGACCTTAGCCCCCCGACACATAAACTACTGCAGCATAAATACTGGAGGCTGAGACAGGAGGGGTCAGGAGACACTGTGGCCCCGTCCGATGATACCCCCGGACAGGGCCAAACAGGAAGGATATAACAGGAAGGATATATAATGATGACTGCAGCGTGCAGTTATTGACATCATTGTGTTTTTGTTCAGTACCTCTATCAGATCAGATAAACCCAAACTGTTGGAGACTATAAAAGACACAGTCAAGTCCTATATCTACACACCAGAGAAAGGTACGTCTGGAAGGCTTTGACAATTTGTCTGCTATTCTTTTTTAAAACGAAATATCCTAATGATACCATTGTTTTATCATGATTTTTTTGTAGTATTCCGGTTTCCACTAAAGCTGGCGATCTCAGCATTTGTGTCCTCCATAGCAGTTTATCAGGTAAACAAATACTGCAGTTAATTAGGAATCCATCACATTTCAGCAAAACATTACAATAAACAAAGGAACATAACAACAATCCACATCAATGGTTGGTTGTGAACATGGCTGCTTTCAGATAACTTGACAAGATGCCTTGTTTTGTAATAGAAATAACTTTAACAGCCATGTGGTCATCCATCCCATAGGTGGCGCTGTTGCTGGTAGTACTGGTGATCCCCACCCTCCACATAGTCCGTGCTGGTATAGATGACAAGTTCCCCTTCCTTCTGGAGGGCTTTGGTATCGTCCTATCAGAGGACAGAATGGAGGTGGTCCAGATAGTCATTCACTATACCTGGTGTCTGGAAGGTGGGTGTCCTGTATCTACTGAGATGAGCTGCAGCATCGGGTGATAAGACAGTTACCTGTGTGGGTTGACCCTGGCCTGTTCGTTATGTTGTGTAGTGTGTTACCTGTATGGGTTGACCCTGGCCTGTTCGTTATGTTGTGTAGTGTGTTACCTGTGTGGGTTGACCCTGGTCTGTTCGTTATGTTGTGTAGTGTGTTACCTGTGTGGGTTGACCCTGGTCTGTTCGTTATGTTGTGTAGTGTGTTACCTGTATGGGTTGACCCTGGCCTGTTCGTTATGTTGTGTAGTGTGTTACCTGTATGGGTTGACCCTGGCCTGTTCGTTATGTTGTGTAGTGTGTTACCTGTATGGGTTGACCCTGGCCTGTTCGTTATGTTGTGTAGTGTGTTACCTGTGTGGGTTGACCCTGGCCTGTTCGTTATGTTGTGTAGTGTGTTACCTGTGTGGGTTGACCCTGGCCTGTTCGTTATGTTGTGTAGTGTGTTACCTGTGTGGGTTGACCCTGGCCTGTTCGTTATGTTGTGTAGTGTGTTACCTGTGTGGGTTGACCCTGGCCTGTTCGTTATGTTGTGTAGTGTGTTACCTGTGTGGGTTGACCCTGGCCTGTTCGTTATGTTGTGTAGTGTGTTACCTGTGTGGGTTGACCCTGGCCTGTTCGTTATGTTGTGTAGTGTGTTACCTGTATGGGTTGACCCTGGCCTGTTCGTTATGTTGTGTAGTGTGTTACCTGTATGGGTTGACCCTGGCCTGTTCGTTATGTTGTGTAGTGTGTTACCTGTGTGGGTTGACCCTGGCCTGTTCGTTATGTTGTGTAGTGTGTTACCTGTATGGGTTGACCCTGGCCTGTTCGTTATGTTGTGTAGTGTGTTACCTGTGTGGGTTGACCCTGGCCTGTTCGTTATGTTGTGTAGTGTGTTACCTGTGTGGGTTGACCCTGGCCTGTTCGTTATGTTGTGTAGTGTGTTACCTGTGTGGGTTGACCCTGGCCTGTTCGTTATGTTGTGTAGTGTGTTACCTGTGTGGGTTGACCCTGGCCTGTTCGTTATGTTGTGTAGTGTGTTACCTGTGTGGGTTGACCCTGGCCTGTTCGTTATGTTGTGTAGTGTGTTACCTGTATGGGTTGACCCTGGCCTGTTCGTTATGTTGTGTAGTGTGTTACCTGTGTGGGTTGACCCTGGCCTGTTCGTTATGTTGTGTAGTGTGTTACCTGTGTGGGTTGACCCTGGCCTGTTCGTTATGTTGTGTAGTGTGTTACCTGTGTGGGTTGACCCTGGCCTGTTCGTTATGTTTTGTAGTGTGTTACCTGTGTGGGTTGACCTTGGCCTGTTCGTTATGTTTTGTAGTGTGTTACCTGTGTGGGTTGACCCTGGCCTGTTCGTTATGTTGTGTAGTGTGTTACCTGTGTGGGTTGACCCTGGTCTGTTCGTTATGTTGTGTAGTGTGTTACCTGTGTGGGTTGACCCTGGTCTGTTCGTTATGTTGTGTAGTGTGTTACCTGTGTGGGTTGACCTTGGCCTGTTCGTTATGTTGTGTAGTGTGTTACCTGTATGGGTTGACCCTGGCCTGTTCGTTATGTTGTGTAGTGTGTTACCTGTATGGGTTGACCCTGGCCTGTTCGTTATGTTGTGTAGTGTGATACCTGTATGGGTTGACCCTGGCCTGTTCGTTATGTTGTGTAGTGTGTTACCTGTGTGGGTTGACCCTGGCCTGTTCGTTATGTTGTGTAGTGTGTTACCTGTGTGGGTTGACCCTGGCCTGTTCGTTATGTTGTGTAGTGTGTTACCTGTATGGGTTGACCCTGGCCTGTTCGTTATGTTGTGTAGTGTGTTACCTGTATGGGTTGACCCTGGCCTGTTCGTTATGTTGTGTAGTGTGTTACCTGTATGGGTTGACCCTGGCCTGTTCGTTATGTTGTGTAGTGTGATACCTGTATGGGTTGACCCTGGCCTGTTCGTTATGTTGTGTAGTGTGTTACCTGTATGGGTTGACCCTGGCCTGTTCGTTATGTTGTGTAGTGTGTTACCTGTGTGGGTTGACCCTGGCCTGTTCGTTATGTTGTGTAGTGTGTTACCTGTGTGGGTTGACCCTGGCCTGTTCGTTATGTTGTGTAGTGTGTTACCTGTGTGGGTTGACCCTGGCCTGTTCGTTATGTTGTGTAGTGTGATACCTGTGTGGGTTGACCCTGGCCTGTTCGTTATGTTGTGTAGTGTGTTACCTGTATGGGTTGACCCTGGCCTGTTCGTTATGTTGTGTAGTGTGTTACCTGTATGGGTTGACCCTGGCCTGTTCGTTATGTTGTGTAGTGTGTTACCTGTGTGGGTTGACCCTGGCCTGTTCGTTATGTTGTGTAGTGTGTTACCTGTGTGGGTTGACCCTGGCCTGTTCGTTATGTTGTGTAGTGTGTTACCTGTGTGGGTTGACCCTGGCCTGTTCGTTATGTTGTGTAGTGTGATACCTGTGTGGGTTGACCCTGGCCTGTTCGTTATGTTGTGTAGTGTGTTACCTGTGTGGGTTGCCCCTGGCCTGTTCGTTATGTTTTGTAGTGTGATACCTGTGTGGGTTGACCCTGGCCTGTTCGTTATGTTGTGTAGTGTGTTACCTGTGTGGGTTGACCCTGGCCTGTTCGTTATGTTGTGTAGTGTGTTACCTGTGTGGGTTGACCCTGGCCTGTTCGTTATGTTGTGTAGTGTGTTACCTGTGTGGGTTGACCCTGGCCTGTTCGTTATGTTGTGTAGTGTGTTACCTGTATGGGTTGACCCTGGCCTGTTCGTTATGTTGTGTAGTGTGTTACCTGTGTGGGTTGCCCCTGGCCTGTTCGTTATGTTGTGTAGTGTGTTACCTGTATGGGTTGCCCCTGGCCTGTTCGTTATGTTGTGTAGTGTGATACCTGTGTGGGTTGACCCTGGCCTGTTCGTTATGTTGTGTAGTGTGTTACCTGTATGGGTTGACCCTGGCCTGTTCGTTATGTTGTGTAGTGTGTTACCTGTGTGGGTTGCCCCTGGCCTGTTCGTTATGTTGTGTAGTGTGTTACCTGTGTGGGTTGACCCTGGCCTGTTCGTTATGTTGTGTAGTGTGATACCTGTATGGGTTGACCCTGGCCTGTTCGTTATGTTGTGTAGTGTGTTACCTGTGTGGGTTGACCCTGGCCTGTTCGTTATGTTGTGTAGTGTGTTACCTGTGTGGGTTGACCCTGGCCTGTTCGTTATGTTGTGTAGTGTGTTACCTGTGTGGGTTGACCCTGGCCTGTTCGTTATGTTGTGTAGTGTGTTACCTGTGTGGGTTGACCCTGGCCTGTTCGTTATGTTGTGTAGTGTGTTACCTGTATGGGTTGACCCTGGCCTGTTCGTTATGTTGTGTAGTGTGTTACCTGTGTGGGTTGACCCTGGCCTGTTCGTTATGTTGTGTAGTGTGTTACCTGTGTGGGTTGACCCTGGCCTGTTCGTTATGTTGTGTAGTGTGTTACCTGTATGGGTTGACCCTGGCCTGTTCGTTATGTTGTGTAGTGTGTTACCTGTGTGGGTTGACCCTGGCCTGTTCGTTATGTTGTGTAGTGTGTTACCTGTGTGGGTTGACCCTGGCCTGTTCGTTATGTTGTGTAGTGTGTTACCTGTGTGGGTTGACCCTGGCCTGTTCGTTATGTTGTGTAGTGTGATACCTGTATGGGTTGACCCTGGCCTGTTCGTTATGTTGTGTAGTGTGTTACCTGTGTGGGTTGACCCTGGCCTGTTCGTTATGTTGTGTAGTGTGTTACCTGTATGGGTTGACCCTGGCCTGTTCGTTATGTTGTGTAGTGTGTTACCTGTATGGGTTGACCCTGGCCTGTTCGTTATGTTGTGTAGTGTGTTACCTGTGTGGGTTGACCCTGGCCTGTTCGTTATGTTTTGTAGTGTGTTACCTGTGTGGGTTGACCCTGGCCTGTTCGTTATGTTGTGTAGTGTGTTACCTGTGTGGGTTGACCCTGGCCTGTTCGTTATGTTGTGTAGTGTGTTACCTGTGTGGGTTGCCCCTGGCCTGTTCGTTATGTTGTGTAGTGTGTTACCTGTGTGGGTTGCCCCTGGCCTGTTCGTTATGTTGTGTAGTGTGTTACCTGTGTGGGTTGACCTTGGCCTGTTCGTTATGTTGTGTAGTGTGTTACCTGTGTGGGTTGACCCTGGCCTGTTCGTTATGTTGTGTAGTGTGATACCTGTGTGGGTTGACCCTGGCCTGTTCGTTATGTTGTGTAGTGTGTTACCTGTGTGGGTTGACCTTGGCCTGTTCGTTATGTTGTGTAGTGTGTTACCTGTGTGGGTTGACCCTGGCCTGTTCGTTATGTTGTGTAGTGTGATACCTGTGTGGGTTGACCCTGGCCTGTTCGTTATGTTGTGTAGTGTGTTACCTGTGTGGGTTGACCCTGGCCTGTTCGTTATGTTGTGTAGTGTGTTACCTGTGTGGGTTGACCTTGGCCTGTTCGTTATGTTGTGTAGTGTGTTACCTGTATGGGTTGACCCTGGCCTGTTCGTTATGTTGTGTAGTGTGTTACCTGTGTGGGTTGACCCTGGCCTGTTCGTTATGTTGTGTAGTGTGTTACCTGTGTGGGTTGACCCTGGCCTGTTCGTTATGTTGTGTAGTGTGTTACCTGTGTGGGTTGACCCTGGCCTGTTCGTTATGTTTTGTAGTGTGTTACCTGTATGGGTTGACCCTGGCCTGTTCGTTATGTTGTGTAGTGTGATACCTGTGTGGGTTGACCCTGGCCTGTTCGTTATGTTTTGTAGTGTGTTACCTGTATGGGTTGCCCCTGGCCTGTTCGTTATGTTGTGTAGTGTGTTACCTGTGTGGGTTGACCCTGGCCTGTTCGTTATGTTGTGTAGTGTGTTACCTGTATGGGTTGACCCTGGCCTGTTCGTTATGTTGTGTAGTGTGTTACCTGTGTGGGTTGACCCTGGCCTGTTCGTTATGTTGTGTAGTGTGTTACCTGTGTGGGTTGACCCTGGCCTGTTCGTTATGTTGTGTAGTGTGTTACCTGTGTGGGTTGACCCTGGCCTGTTCGTTATGTTTTGTAGTGTGTTACCTGTGTGGGTTGACCTTGGCCTGTTCGCTCACCCTGATCATGCTCATGAGGTCCATGATCCTTCACAGGTAAATACTTCAGTCAACACAGTAACACAGTATCACACTAACACACTAACACAGTATCACACTAACACACTAATACACTAACACAGTAACACAGTATTACACTAACACACTAACACAGTATCACACTAACACACTAATACACTAACACAGTATCACAGTAACACAGTAACACAGTAACACACTAACACAGTATCACACTAACACACTAATACACTAACACAGTATCACAGTAACACAGTAACACACTAACACACTAACACAGTATCATACTAACATACTAATACACTAACACAGTATCACAGTAACACAGTAACACAGTAACACACTAACACAGTATCACACTAACACACTAATACACTAACACACTAATACACTAACACAGTAACACAGTATCACAGTATCACACTAACACAGTATCACACTAACACAGTAACACAGTATCACACTAACACAGTATCACACTAACACACTAATACACTAACACAGTAACACACTAATACACTAACACATTAACACAGTATCACACTAACACAGTATCACACTAACACAGTATCACAGTACCACAGTAACACAGTAACACACTAACACAGTATCCCAGTATCACACTAACACAGTATCACACTAACACAGTATCACACTAACACAGTATCACACTAACACAGTATCCCAGTATCACACTAACACAGTATCACACTAACACAGTATCACACTAACACAGTATCACAGTAACACAGTAACACAGTAACACAGTAACACAGTAACTATATCAGTGCACCAAACATTGTGTTCTTTTGTACATTCAAGAAACAATGGCAAAATACCAAATAACTGATATTTTCAAGTGTGTTCCTTTCATGCATAAGAAATTATATTTCTTCATGTTTCTCCCATCAGATGGAACCTTCAGGGCTTGTACAGAGGAGATATTTACAACGTGTATAATTGCCAGAAGAGCATCCGTCCGTCTCAGACAGGCCTAGTGTGTTGGATGGGCTACATTGGATATCAGGCTGCTGTCATCTCTTTAGGTAGGCTGACCTGACACGGTGGATTTAATTCCTAATTAAATCATTATCCAATTACCATTTTATCATATAGTTCTTCAGTAAATACTTGGTCATTTCTGTGTGCTACCAACCTCAATTCCTTTTAAAACTTACTTTCAAAAAAATGAATTTTATGAAAGATGGCAGTTATATTCTTATTCTAGATTCCTCTCTTAATATTTAATATTATTTTGTCAGGAATGGTCCTCCAGACTCTGGTCTTCTTCATCTGTTTTGTGTGGTTGGTGTTCCTCATCATCATCCCCATCTTGTATGGCCAGAACCTCATACTCTTCCAGGTCGCTGCCAAGGCCTGGTGAGTGCATCTTAAATTGAATTACATTTGGTTCTGCCTGCTTATATGGAATCATACTCTTGCCATGAAGCCTTTATCTGATGTTCAAGCACCATCTTACAGAAACATTTTGACCAGCTAGCTCATCACCACAATACACTTTGAAGTGATTGAGATACTCATCAGTTGATAAGAGCCTCGTATTTTCATATTGTGTGGATTATTTTCATATTGTGTGGATTATTTTCCCATTGTGATATCTGATCTCACCAGGCCTGTGTGGGTGACGTTGATACTGACTATTACTCTACAACACGTGACAGCCAGGTTCGCTTTCATCAAAAAGGATGCTGGGACAAGAGACTTGAACAACAGGTACTAAGATTCTAGAACTCTATAAATGATTAACTTTATTTATTTGTTTATTTTTTAAACTTTTTTTCTTCAGAACTAGTGACATCATAGATGAATTCCACCAGGGTTTCCCAAACTCAGACCTCGTGACCTCATAGATGAATTCCACCAGGGTTTCCCAAACTCAGACCTCGTGACCTCATAGATGAATTCCACCAGGGTTTCCCAAACTCAGACCTCGTGACCACAAGCGTTTTGATCATTTGAATCAGCCGTGTAGTGTTAGGGCAAAAACCAAAACGGGCACCCCTTGGGGTCCCGCGGACCGATTTTAGGGAAATGCTGGATTACACACTTCTTGAGTTGAAAGAGGGGTTTCTTTTCTTTTTGGTATATTACATGTTAACATGACAAAAAATTCGATATTAGTTTTTTTTTCAAGGGGGACATGCCCCCGGACCCCCTGTACTTTCTTTAACACCATTGATCCATCCAAAGTAGAACTAACTAGATGTATATTGGCTGTGTTGTTCTAGAGGCAGTCTGTTCCTGCTTACCTACCTGCTCTTCCTGATCAACATTGTGGTGGGGTTGATAGCAGCCATCTGGAGGATGGTCATCACTGCCCTCTATAACATCATCCACCTGGGGCGCATGGACATCAGCCTCCTCAACCGCGCTGCTGAAACCTACGACCCGGGTATGGCAACATACAGTTCAGGGAATTCTATAGTAACTTTTTTTTGAAAGGTCTGCCACTGGTAGATTTGTTACAAAACGGATATTGTCTAGGGGTCCTAGGCCTAGTTACATGGTCTGTAACCTGAATGAATGTGTGCGTTTCTGTGAGAAATAAGGGTTTGAGGACCGTGTTGGCTGGACATGTGCCTAGGGAGACAGTAACCTTACCTTGGTCCAGTGCCAGTCAGCTCTGTCTCATCTTGACCTCTTGGTTGGCCAGTCCAAGCAGATTATTTGTTCAGATGGTGGCGAAACATAAATATGTAAAAGAAAAAGTAAAAATAGCAAAGGCATGGTCAAACTAAAGACTCCCAAAAACAAACGAAAGGTGTCATGGCCACCAAACAAAACCAGCAGCCTCACGGCTTGCCAGCTGAGATACTGACTGACCATCACCCTAATTAAAGTATTCTCATGTATGGTGACCACGTTCATGAGCAATCATCTAACAATAACCCATGTCATTGAAAAACATTTCTGAAATATGTCCCTGATGTAATTCCATCAATGTTTTTACCTGCTCTGAAATACACAGGTGAACACATTAAACCTAACACACTGGTTTATGAATGAGCCCTTAATATGTCTGAATCCCTGACCTCTGACCTTTACACAGCTTATTGTTACTACACCCACTACCTGAAGGTAGAGGTCAGCCAATCCCACCCTGTGATGAAGGCCTTCTGTGGGCTGGCACTGCAGGCTGCCTCGGCTGGAGGCGCTGGGCAGAAGATGCGAGATGCAGAGGAAGGTTGTTATAGACATACACACTCCTACACGGATTTGCACAAAGGGTGTGGCCTTTTCTGTCCCTCGCAGACACTTCCCAGACATGACACTGACTGAACCTACTACTACTACACAATGTGGAATTTATATCACCAAATAATTCCATGCATCCAGTGTCAGTCTCTTGCTCTGCCCTGACGGCCTGCTCCTCCTCCTCACTATCCATGCTTTCAGGGATCCAGCTGGTGAATCAGGAGAAGAGACGGGACAAGGTGGTTAACAGCAGGAGGGTGCGAGCACGCTGGCAGTTACTCTACACACTGGTCAACAACCCATCTCTACTGGGGTCCAGAAAACACTACCAGCTGCAGGTCGGTCGCCAAAATAAGAGTGTAGAAAAGAAGGCTAGCAACCTGTGTGTGTTTGTGTGTGTGACAATTTCCTGTACTCTACAAGACAAAGTCTTTTCTTCTTCTCCAGCCCTCTGACAGCTTCGTGAATGGAACGAACCGTAGCGGCGCGGCAGGAAGCAAGAAAGACGCCAGCAGCAAACCCCCCGCTGCTGGGGCAGGCGCTGCTACACCCTCCGCTGCCGAGGCAGGCGCTGCTACACCCTCTGCTGCTGCCACCGACGCTGCTGCTGCTGCTGCTAACTGAGACCATGACACACGGTCATGACTGATGTCATGTGGTTTATGGGGTACTGACACTCTGCTGCTCTCTATACAACCCAATGTTCCAACTGCTTGGTCTTCAGGGTAGCAGTTGACTGTAGAGACCTGTATTTCTGTGGGTTGCAGTCAAGTGCCTTGGCTTGTTCAGATCCACATGAAGTGAATCTCTATGTATGTTGCTTTCGGTGTCATATTGTTGTCTGCAATGTCGATTTCAAAATTTGCTGGTCTATTATTTCGTTTTTGTAAAGGTTGTTATGGTGAAATAGTACAAAATCTCAACAGTTGCATGTGTTTGGTTATGATGCACAGAATGCATCCAGTTTTAGCATCCACTATCCACCCCTTCATTTAATGTATTGCCCTTTATCAGTTGTTTCGGTACGTTTTCAGAGGTTGAGATATTTGCTTTCAAAATATATGCAAGAACAATGATACAACATTTAGACAAAAAATAAATGTAACTGACATCACAATCCAGTGTGAAAAAAATCAACTGTTTTTCTCCTAGGTGGGAGTATGTGATTTAAGACTCTTATTTTGAAAGAGAGACTTCTTTTCAAACAAATAAAACAGTTTTAAAGTAAATACGGGGGAACAACAAATGTGTAAGCATGTTTTCAAGAACCATGATGACTGTGTATGGAAACCCATTTTACAGAAGCCAATATTCAGACAGTTCATTCGTAGTACAACAACCCCCTTTTTTTGTCATTTCACTATAGATCGAATAACATGCCATGTCAGGAAGCTGCAAATCAATAATGAACAAGCATTCCTTGTCAATACTTTATTACTTCAGGCACATATAGCAGAGGATGAACACTGAGGCAATTTACACATCTTAACACTTACATTTAATCCTACGCTATCAAAATGTAACACTTATCTTCCTGTCAAAATGTAAGAGTTGAGCAACAGTGAGGGTTTTAATGGATATGAGATAGAGACATTTGGATCATATATATTATTGACACAATACCAGGTTATTAAAGGTTACTGTGAAATGACAACAATAGCGTGTGACACACAGCTTAAGGGTTTGTTGGCAACAGTGAAGTGGACATTCACTCTAGATTTAAAAACACAAAATAGTGTGTGCAAAGCTGTCATCAAGGCAAAGTGGGGGGGACTACTTTGAAGAATCTAAAATCTAAAATATATTTTAAATTGTTTAACACTTTTTTTGGGTTACTACATGATTCAATATGTGTTATTTCATAGTTTTGATGTCCTCACTATTATTCTACAATGTAGAAAATAGTAAAAATAAATAAAGACCTACTCATTCAAGGGTTTTTGTGTCCACACTTTTGTCTGGTACTGTTATATTATTGACACAATACCAGGTTAAAGGTTACTGTAAAATGACTTACAACAATAGCTTGTGACACACAGCTATAGGGTTTGTTGGCAACAGTGAAGCAACAGTGAAGGACATTCACTCTAGATTAAAAAATAGCATTGATAGCCTACAATAGATTAACATAGACATTCACAAGTGCATCTGTTACTTTAAGAAGAGACATTTTTAGATACAGTTAAAAGCTTCTTGCCTCCTTGCCTGTGACAGACTACACTGAATAACTGTCACAAGTCTCTGGAAACGTCACTGTTAAGAGCACACCGGAGGGGTCTATTTTTAGAATAGGCTTACATATTTTACTACAGAGACGGGTTTGTTTTTACTTAATCTTCACAGCATACATAAGAAACTACCTTCTTTACTTTTCCATTCAAAAGCGGAAGCACCTATGACTTTGTCTACACTGTATCCAGGCCATTGATACGGCAGCCATTTTGAAAAACGACAGGCCACAGGTTCTTCTCTCATGGATCGATAAACAGTTACTGTGAGACTTACGTTACATGTGACCATGACTGAAGATGACTAGAGCCTGTCTAGTCAAGACGATCTATCAAATACCAACAACAACAACAGGATCAGTGGTGTGGCTCTTTGTACTGCCCAGAGATATTAACAGCCTCCGCCCCTAGTGGTAACCTATCGCTGAACTCTGACCCCATCTCACACTCATCCAGATTCCCTCTGTACTGAGACAGAGTGAACGACTCGGTCACCACACTCCCCTCCACGTCTTTCTCTCTCTCTCCCCCACTCTCCGACTCCCCGTCCTCTCCCTCCCCCATCTCGCTGGCTGTGATCTGCGTCTGTGACTCGGCGTACGAGTTCCTCAGGTTGAAGTTGACCACTAGGTTTCTCTCCATGTGATGCTGGTGGTCTTTAGCCTTCATGATGAGCTTGTAGGTCTTGTTCCTGTATTTGTAGACCAGGTGGAAGCAGGTGGCCCCCAGCAGGGGCACGGTGGAGACGGTGAGGAGACAGATACTGACGACTATAATGATCAACAGGTTAGGAACTCTCTTCCTGGTGGCGAAGAGGACCTGCACCTCACAGTCCTCTCCTGTGTAGGTGAGACAGAGGGAGTAGTTGGCGCCGGGGCGTAGGTCCTGGAACAGATAGGTGTTGACGCCATCTTCCATCCTGGACCACTGGATGGCTGAGTGTCTGTGGTCTGAGGTGACACACAGATACAGCCCTGAGTCCACCTGGGCTCTCTTGGTTACCTCTGATTGGTTGGGAGGCTCTTTGTTGACGGAATGGAACCCTTCTGAGGCGCTGAGACGGATGTCTGTGTTGTCTTTAGGGAGGAGGAGAGGATTGAGTCTAACTTTAGCCTCAGTCTCTGACACGTCTAAGGCTATGACTCCAAAGTCAAAGGTATACTGCCTGACATCTTCCAGGCTTATATTGAACGCCTGGTTAGAGATGTACTGTGTCTCACTGGTCAAGGTACATTTGCTAGTTGCACGGGACGGATATTTGGGCACTTGCTTTGTACGCTCAGTGTCAACTTCAATGGGAGGAAGGGTTGGGAAGATATTGTACTTTCCCTCCAAATGGGGAATATTGAATGGTTTAAAAGGGTTATTACTGGAGGTTTTGATCACAGGTTGAAGTACTGAGGGGATTTTCTCCCCATTAATAATAACTGGTGGGTCAATGACTTTTCCAACAGGTTGAGGTGGTGGTGGTTTTGGTACTACCACTACTATTGATAGTGAATCGTCATCTTTACCAAACTCATTGGTGGCGGAACAGCTGTAGTTGCCATTGTCCTTTTTACTAAGGCGCGGTATGACTAGAGTGCCGTTATGGAACATTTCGAATGGATTGTCTGCCGTTTTAGAATCCTCGTTAGATTCATTGGATTCTGCTAATTCTTTATCTTTGGTGGACAGAGGGTACTCTACACTTTGACGGTTTGTGTGGATTTTCCAGATAACGTCTGGCTTTGGGTTCCCTTTGATCTCACAGTTCAGGATCAACACTGTGCCTTCATAGAGTGTTGTATTCTGAACGTTAGGCTCGGGCGTTATGCTAACATTAGGGGCCATGCACTTTGACTCAGACAGTTTCACGATCACCGCTCCTCTCAACTGCTCTGGACTGTCACAGACAATCGAGTTCTGTTCTGGGACCGATACGGTGGTCTTCAGAATCCAGTCCCTCAGCCAGTCCATCTTACAGTGGCATGTGAATGGGTTGTTATACAGCTGTAGATGAGACAGGGAGATCAGGCTGTCGAACGTCCCCTCCGCTATAGTGGTGAACCTGTTGTTGTTGAGGCGGAGAGACCTCAGGTCCTTGAGGTTAGAGAAGGAGTCTTTAGGCAGACTGACCATCTCATTGTGGTTCATCTTCAGCAGCTGCAGGGCTGTGAGGTTATGGAGATCCTCCCAAGGGAAGTCCACCATCTTGTTGTGACTGACATCAAAGTTCCTCAGCTGGACCAGGGGAGCCAGGGCGCCCACTTCGATGGTGACTATCTCGTTATGGGCCATCCATAAGGACGTGACTTGGGTCACGTTGTCGAAGCTGCCCGACTCCACCAAAGATATTTTGTTGGCAGAGAGACTCAGAGTGGTCACGTTGGGGGGCAACTTTTCAGGGATGTCAACCAAGTCTTTGTAGGAGCATTCAGCGAAGTGGCGTCCGTATTTGTCGGAGCAGTCGCATAGTTCAGGGCAGCCGTGTCCGACTCCAATAACAGAGCTCCATAAGGAGAGGAAGAACGCGTAGGAACGAGACATTTTCTCTTCCTGCAAAACAAATGTCACTGTGTCACTACATATCTGTTTTAGTTGTAAATGTCAAAGCTGTTTACAATTCACATTGCACACTCTCAGTCACCATTCATAAACAGTCCCTGGATACAAAGGTACCTCAACGTTCTCTTGAGTGTAAATGCAGCAATGAAAATATGAATATTGATGAATGGGCTAATAAATATTACAACTGCCAACCCCTGACTTTGAAATCCACTTGCAGGATTTAAATATTAACTGTAATACTTTATATCTGTCTGATAGCCTAGGAATTCTGCTTAAAATTAGAACAAAAATATTGATGGTTACATTTTTTTACCAGAATTATTAGTTTCAATATCCATTGATAATAATGTACTGTTATACAAATCTAGAAAGATTGTTTTATTAAATTCGAAATTTCAACCAAGCTGATCAATTCAACTAAACCAGAGAGCTCGTGAAAAAGGTTGCCACCTTTTTGGAGCGCATGCAGTTTGTTTTTAAACTACGCCACAGCGACTGTGCTCGAGCCCTGTCCTTGGTGCTGAGACGGACAGCACCGGAACCGCGTATGATGTCGTTAACCGCGGGAATCAGTACATGCGTGCAGCTGGTGTAGAATGCTATGGTCATGCATCAATCAAGGCGACATTTCACTGCAAAAAAAACCCCCACAACTAAATGTAAAACGTTTAGGAAGTAAATGTTATATTTCACGATGACTCAGGTGTCCTTAGAGGTCAAAACGCACATAAAAGAACAATGCTACATTCTACAAAATTCCAATTTCTAAGCAAACAGAAACACATTCAACCTCGCCATCAAAAACAACATAACACATCTTACCAGTGTGATGTTTTCCCCCAGCGCAATGGAAGCAATGGATATTCTTGCTATTGATAGGAGTGGTCTCTTATTTGAACCCCATAAAGCTGGCTACATGATGAGTTGGGAGCAAGTTTTTAAAAGGTGTGCACGTATGGCATTGCTCTTACATGATTGCTGAAACATATGTGGGTCCTTTCGTGGTCGGATGCTGATAAGTCTGTGCGTTGCGATTGGATTTCGCAGAGAGTCACAGCACACTGCCGCCTCTGGAAAGTAGACGTTGCAAAAACATTAAAGTGATGCGCCCTCCCTCTTCCATGGCTTCTGTTATCTTCCATGACAACAGTGTAGGAGACCCACGCAGCCAATTATTGATGGACTGTTAATAATGGTATATAGGCCTAGATGTGACAAGCTGGAAAAGTGCCAGGTTCCAGGGTGTGGATTGAGCAGGCAGAGTGATGCAGAGGCAGACAACAAAAAGGACCGTTTTTTTAAACAATTATTTTAATAAGGCATGGTTTTCAATCGTCACCGTTTCAGTAATCAAGTTAACACATTGTCAATTCCTCTTCACAATTCAGTTAAAATGCTTTATGTCTGTATACCAATTGCTTCTTTATTTTTAACTTAAAAACCATGCAACTAAAAAAAATCGAACAAACATACAAAGCAATGGAACAAAGGGGCGCAGGAAGCGAAGCAGGCGGACAGGCAGCTGTCCATATTTTCACGCAGGTTAGCGTTTATTGTCATGAATGTTGTTCTGGAGGCAGCTCTGCAAAGTGGTCACTAGCTGGCACAGCCACAAAGTCATAAAATCACATTTTAAACGTAACCCTAACCTTAACCACACTACTAACCCGAATGCCTAACTATAACCTTAAATTCATTACATTTTTTACAATATAACCAATTTTGACTTTGCAGCTGGCCCATCTAGCAGAAATCGCTCAGTCGCTCACAACTGTCCCCCTGCTCCACAACTGTCCCCCTGCTCCACAACTGTCCCCCTGCTCCACAACTGTCTCCCTGCTCCACAACTGTCTCCCTGCTCCACAACTGTCTCCCTGCTCCACAACTGTCTCCCTGCTCCACAACTGTCTCCCTGCTCCACAACTGTCTCCCTGCTCCACAACTGTCTCCCTGCTCCACAACTGTCTCCTGCTCCACAACTGTCTCCTGCTCCACAACTGTCTCCTGCTCCACAATTGTCTCCTGCTCCACAATTGTCCCTGCTCCACAACTGTATCCTGCTCCACAACTGTCTCCTTCTCCACAATTGTCTCCTGCTCCACAACTGTCCCCTGCTCCACAACCGCCCCCTGCTCCACAACCGTCCCCTGCTCCACAACTGTCCCCTGCTCCACAACTGTCCCCTGCTCCACAACTGTCCCCTGCTCCACGACTGTCCCCTGCTCCACGACTGTATCCTGCTCCACAACTGTCCCCTGCTCCACAATTGTCCCTGCTCCACAACTGTCTCCTGCTCCACAACTGTCTCCTGCTCCACAACTGTATCCTTCTCCACAACTGTCCCCTGCTCCACAACTGCCCCTGCTCCACAACTGCCCCTGCTCCACAACTGTCCCCTGCTCCACAACTGTCACCTGCTCCACAACTGTCACCTGCTCCACAACTGTCTCCTGCTCCACAACTGTCCCCTGCTCCACAACAGTCCCCTGCTCCACAACTGTCCCCTGCTCCACAACTGTCTCCTGCTCCACAACTGCACACTCAGTGGCTCAGACCCTGCCAACGCTACGCAAAGTGTCACAAGCTGGAGAAGTGTCAGGTTTAAGGGTTGAGCAGGCAGAATGAAGCAGAGACAGACAAGATGGAGAAGTGTCAGGTTTAAGGGTTGAGCAGGCAGAATGAAGCAGACAGACAAGATGGAGAAGTGTCAGGTTTAAGGGTTGAGCAGGCAGAATGAAGCAGAGACAGACAAGATGGAGAAGTGTCAGGTTTAAGGGTTGAGCAGGCAGAATGAAGCAGAGACAGACAAGATGGAGAAGTGTCAGGTTTAAGGGTTGAGCAGGCAGAATGAAGCAGAGACAGACAAGACGGAGAAGTGTCAGGTTTAAGGGTTGAGCAGGCAGAATGAAGCAGAGACAGACAAGATGGAGAAGTGTCAGGTTTAAGGGTTGAGCAGGCAGAATGAAGCAGAGACAGACAAGCTGGAGAAGTGTCAGGTTTAAGGGTTGAGCAGGCAGAATGAAGAAGAGACAGACAAGCTGGAGAAGTGTCAGGTTTAAGGGTTGAGCAGGCAGAATGAAGAAGAGACAGACAAGATGGAGAAGTGTCAGGTTTAAGGGTTGAGCAGGCAGAATGAAGCAGACAGACAAGATGGAGAAGTGTCAGGTTTAAGGTTTGAGCAGGCAGAATGAAGAAGAGACAGACAAGATGGAGAAGTGTCAGGTTTAAGGGTTGAGCAGGCAGAATGAAGCAGAGACAGACAAAAAAATGGACAGTTTTCAACATTTATTTTCATGTTGCCATGGTTTTCAATTATCACCGTTTCAGTAATGACATTAACACATTCTTAATTCGTTTTCAAAATTCAGTTAGAGTAACTGTCCAGTGAAAATCTCACTTTTAAAAGTTAATATTCTGTTAACTCATGGTGTTGACTTGTCCTATTCTCCTATTTATGGCCAAAGCATTAATTGGAAGGAAAAAGCCCTGTCAAAAATCCCACCTCAAATCTCAAACAGGGGTACGCCCACACCATTCTGTTGTTGGGGTTCGCCCACACCATTCTGTGGTTGGGGTTCGCCCTCACCATTCTGTGGTTGGGGTACGCCCTCACCATTCTGTTGTTGGGGTACGCCCACACCATTTTGTTGTTGGGGTACGCCCACACCATTTTATTGTTGGGGTACGCCCACACCATTCTGTTGTTGGGGTACGCCCACACCATTCTGTTGTTGGGGTACGCCCACACCATTTTATTGTTGGGGTACGCCCACACCATTCTGTTGTTGGGGTACGCCTGTGCTTAGTGGGCAAAATTAAACCTGTCATCTAACTGGAAAGGTTTGGATTTTTTATTAGGCTATTTTTATTTGGCTAACTCAAGCTAGAATAATTGTCTGAAATGTTTTCAAACTGGTGTAAATGGGGTCTCTCTCTCTCTCTCTCTCTATTCAAGAAAATACTTTCCCAGGTGGAATAATTAATTAGCTGAGAGAGAGAGAGACATCAAAGAGAGAGAGAGACATCATATATAGAGAGAGAGCTGCAAAAATATCCTCTGTGTACAACGTAGAACACCAAATAATGCATGCAGAGCAGAATTAGGCCGATACCCACTAATTATCAAAATCCAGAAAAGAGCCGTTAAATTCTACAACCACCTAAAAGGAAGCGATTCCCAAACCTTCCATAACAAAGCCATCACCTACAGAGAGATGAACCTGGAGAAGAGTCCCCTAAGCAAGCTGGTCCTGGGGCTCTGTTCACAAACACAAACACACCCCACAGAGCCCCAGGACAACAGCACAATTAGACCCAACCAAATCATGAGAAAACAAAAAGATAATTACTTGACACATTGGAAAGAATTAACAAAAAAACAGAGCAAACTAGAATGCTATTTGTCCCTAAACAGAGAGAGGCCGCCGTAGGCAGACATGGCTCTCAAGAGAAGACAGGCTATGTGCTCACTGCCCACAAAATGAGGTGGAAACTGAGCTGCACTTCCTAACCTCCTGCCCAATGTATGACCATATTAGAGAGACATATTTCCCTCAGATTACACAGATCCACAAAGAATTCGAAAACAAATCAAATGTTGATAAACTCCCATATCTACTGGGTGAAATACCACAGTGTGCCATCACAGCAGCAAGATTTGTGACCTGTTGCCACAAGAAAAGGGCAACCAGTGAAGAACAAACACCATTGTAAATACAACCCATATTTATGCTTATTTATTTTCCATTGTGTACTTTAACCATTTGTACATTGTTACAACACTGTATATATATATGTATAATATATATAATATGACATTTGTAATGTCTTTATTGTTTTGAAACTTCTGTATGTGTAATGTTTACTGTTAATTTTTATTGTTTACTTCACTTTTGTATATTATCTACCTCACTTGCTTTGGCAATGTTAACACATGTTTCCCATGCCAATAACGCCCCTTGAATTGAATTGAATTGAAAGAGAGAGAGAGACATCAAAGATGATAGGACTGTGCATGTCAAAGAGATCATCTACTTCTATTGAATGATGTGGTGCATGTAGTCTGGGCTGATGTAACAGATATTAGAGATAGAAAACATGCATTAATATGTCACTCCACAATGATATATTAGTGGAAAATACAAAGTACAGATTTAAAAGCTACATTGTGGAACCACTCAAATAGAGTTGACACACTGCATTGTCATAGGCAAAACATAGTACATGATGTCATTTGGAATCAGCAGATGTGATCTTATATATCTTGCTGATCTAGCCAGACACTGTATGGTTTCTGTTACTCAGAGGTGGCTGTGACAGATGCACCATGACACATCATCTTGGGTTTAATGAACGGGAATAATTTACAGATACAGCAGCTGGTTGCTTCAGTCTTTATCTGGTAGAGAACAAATAGTGACCTCTGCTGTTAAATGTTGGTCAAACAGCCGTTCCAAAAAATTCATAAAATATTTGTATTTAAATACACACGATAAGCCTACAATTTGACAAAGAAACCCACCCAACTTGATAAAACTGCATTGTTGGTTAAGGGCTTGTAAGTAAGCATTTCACGGTAAGGTCTACACCTGTTGTATTCTGCGCAGGTGACAAAATGCAATTTGATTTGAGAGTGGATTGATAACATTGGTTAATACTATCTCAGAAAGTAATGCCTTATGAAGACTGTCGATGTCGCTGTTGGAAAATTACGTATTGAGTCAAAGATAGTGAGGAAACGAGAAAGCCGACCTATTTATTTCTCTAAATTCGATAGTGGCACAGACATAAATAATACTATTTTCATAAATCACACGTATACAACTAACGTATGAATAGCTATATTTTGAATGTAGGTGCATCGTCTTGTCTGAAATCATTTATAATTGTCTGAAAGTAACCGCTGAATATTGGCTATGCGGGAACTTTTTTCGTTCGTCGAATATCTTTGCTCTTGCGGTCACGTGTCTGCAAACAATTAGAACAGGAAGCGATACTGTAGCATCAAGGAACCCACGATAAAATACACAACAATGAGATTATTTAGATAGCGTCAGGCTTACTTCAGTTGTAAAGAAACATCCAAGCTCTCGGAAAGATACACTCTTTCAGCCATTGAAGAGAAGAAGGGCCCTGCGGTGGAGGTTTTGTTAACAGGCTAACTTGAGTCGAAGTCGGACCAAGCCCCAAAATGACTGCATCTGTGTTCTTCGGGTGTACATTCATCGCTTTCGGCCCTGCCATTGCACTGTTCTTGTTTACTATTGCCAGGGACCCACTCCGAGTGATATTTCTTATCGCTGGGTAAGTAGCTAGCGTAACGTTAACGAAATAAATAGATAGCAAGCAAACCATCGTGTAGCCTTCTAGCTAACAGCAGTTAGCCATAACCGATAACTAGCTAGCCCAAAGGCTAATGCTAAATCACAAACAAAACCTCTTGTTGGTCACACATTTTCGGACATGTTCTTTTGCTGTATTAGAATTATTGACTCTTAAGTGTCTGCAAATGTTAAACACAAACCACTGTTAGTTGGAGAGCTACTGGTCGCGCAATGTTTTGTACCAGCCCAGCACTAAACCTAAATAGTCGCACATGCCCTGTTTTTCTTTAACATCTTGTGGAGCACCCGTAGAATGTTTTATTGTACAGTAGTTAATGTGTGCTAATGAGCCCAGACCAGATAGTTCGCCAAATATTATGTATGTGGCTATATGAGAAGTGTACAATGTGTATGACGGGTACCTTGCTACGTATGTATTATGTTGAGTGTGTGTTGACCAGTGTCTATTTTGTACACAGCAGTACTATGTGTCTAAGAAATACTATTTGGAGACAAGTTCATCCAATCCTAAACTCTGGCCATTTCAGTGTGTGTGTGTGTGACGAACCTGGTTTTGTTTGTGTTTTTATACCTTGTGTTAAACTCGTGTTTTTTTTCTCTCCCCCAGGGCGTTCTTCTGGTTGTGTTCTCTGCTGCTGTCTTCACTTGTGTGGTTCATCACAGTTCAAATCAGCAACAAAGAGAGTTCCTCCCAGCAGAAAGGACTGCTCATATTCGGGGTGGTGCTCTCCGTGATGCTGCAGGAGACTTTCCGCTTTGGCTACTACAAGCTGCTGAAGTAAGTAGCAGACCTGGGCTCAAAAACAGACCTGGGCTCAAAAACTAGTAGACGTTTGCTTTAGCCTGTGTGGAGTGCTTACATAGTCAGCGATGGCAGTTTTTAAGGTCATCTATTGGTCAATTTAAGCCCGACAAGTGGCGAGTAGTAAGCCTATCCCATGACCAGCTCAGCACTGCTGCTGCTCTACATTCTGGTCTTCTATCCCTCTGGGGTTTTTCCAGACTGTAACAGAGAAGAAGTACATTGTTGAGAGGAATATCAGTGCTTTCAGAAAGTATTCACACCCTTTTTGAATTTTTCCACATTTTGTTTTAAAATGGGTAACATTTATATTATTTGTCACTGGCCTTGTGGAGATGTGGATTTATGCCCCACTCGTCCCGAATGCGCACACTAAACTTCTGTTAGGCCCTATATTAAAATAGCGCGTTCTATTTCCCTTATGCATTCTGCCATTTCTTCCTAGAAGCATTATACTGCAGCACTATATTATTCTATAGCTCCTGTGTTAGCAGTTAGCATTATACTGCAGCACTGTATTATTCTATAGCTCCTTTGTTAGCAGTTAGCATTATACTGCATGGCTATATTATTCTATAGCTCCTGTGTTAGCAGTTAGCATTATACTGCATGGCTATATTATTCTATAGCTCCTGTGTTAGCAGTTAGCATTATACTGCACGGCTATATTATTCTATAGCTCCTGTGTTAGCAGTTAGCATTATACTGCACGGCTATATTATTCTATAGCTCCTGTGTTAGCAGTTAGCATTATACTGCAACACTATATTATTCTATAGCTCCTGTGTTAGCAGTTAGCATTATACTGCAGCACTATATTATTCTATAGCTCCTGTGTTAGCAGTTAGCATTATACTGCAGCACTATATTATTCTATAGCTCCTGTGTTAGCAGTTAGCATTATACTGCAGCACTATATTATTCTATAGCTCCTGTGTTAGCAGTTAGCATTATACTGCAGCACTATATTATTCTATAGCTCCTGTGTTAGCAGTTAGCATTATACTGCAGCACTATATTATTTTATAGCTCCTGTGTTAGCAGTTAGCATTATACTGCAGCACTGTATTATTCTATAGCTCCTTTGTTAGCAGTTAGCATTATACTGCATGGCTATATTATTCTATAGCTCCTGTGTTAGCAGTTAGCATTATACTGCACGGCTATATTATTCTATAGCTCCTGTGTTAGCAGTTAGCATTATACTGCACGGCTATATTATTCTATAGCTCCTGTGTTAGCAGTTAGCATTATACTGCACGGCTATATTATTCTATAGCTCCTGTGTTAGCAGTTAGCATTATACTGCAGCACTATATTATTCTATAGCTCCTGTGTTAGCAGTTAGCATTATACTGCAACACTATATTATTTTATAGCTCCTGTCTTAGCAGTTAGCATTATACGGCAGCACTATATTATTCTATAGCTCCTGTGTTAGCAGTTAGCATTATACGGCAGCACTATATTATTCTATAGCTCCTGTGTTAGCAGTTAGCATTATACTGCAGCAATATATTATTTTATAGCTCCTGTGTTAGCAGTTAGCATTATACTGCAGCACTATATTATACTGCAGCAATATATTATTTTATAGCTCCTGTGTTAGCAGTTAGCATTATACTGCAGCACTATATTATTCTATAGCTCCTGTGTTAGCAGTTAGCATTATACTGCAACACTATATTATTCTATAGCTCCTGTGTTAGCAGTTAGCATTATACTGCAACACTATATTATTTTATAGCTCCTGTCTTAGCAGTTAGCATTATACGGCAGCACTATATTATTCTATAGCTCCTGTGTTAGCAGTTAGCATTATACTGCAGCACTATATTATTCTATAGCTCCTTTGTTAGCAGTTAGCATTATACGGCAGCACTCTATTATTCTATAGCTCCTGTGTTAGCAGTTAGCATTATACTGCAGCACTATATTATTCTATAGCTCCTGTGTTAGCAGTTAGCATTATACGGCAGCACTCTATTATTCTATAGCTCCTGTGTTAGCAGTTAGCATTATACTGCAGCACTATATTATTCTATAGCTCCTGTGTTAGCAGTTAGCATTATACTGCAACACTATATTATTTTATAGCTCCTGTCTTAGCAGTTAGCATTATACGGCAGCACTATATTATTCTATAGCTCCTGTGTTAGCAGTTAGCATTATACTGCAGCACTATATTATTCTATAGCTCCTTTGTTAGCAGTTAGCATTATACTGCAGCACTGTATTATTCTATAGCTCCTGTCTTAGCAGTTAGCATTATACTGCAGCACTATATTATACTGCAGCAATATATTATTTTATAGCTCCTGTGTTAGCAGTTAGCATTATACTGCAGCACTATATTATTCTATAGCTCCTGTCTTAGCAGTTAGCATTATACGGCAGCACTATATTATTCTATAGCTCCTGTGTTAGCAGTTAGCATTATACTGCAGCACTATATTATTTTATAGCTCCTGTGTTAGCAGTTAGCATTATACTGCAGCACTATATTATTCTATAGCTCTTGTGTTAGCAGTTAGCATTATACTGCAGCACTATTATTCTATAGCTCCTGTGTTAGCAGTAAACTACTGTTTATCCATCATACCCAGTTCGGTAAGAAAAGGTTTGAAAGGTATTTTGGGAAAATCGTTTCCACACATAAAGGCGGTTATTTTCCTGCCTCTAGCCAGCCAGAGTGAAACGTTGTTTCGGTGCACAGAATCATCGTAACACTCACGAGTTCGAGACTCTGTGTTTGTTTCATTCTGTTAATGCTTGCCTTTATTCAGACTTCCCACATTGTGTCGGAGCTCCGTGTGTCCTGTCTTGTCTGTGTCATTTGATTTGTGAAGCAGGAGTGCCAAGGCGAGCTCGCACCACTATATGTTTACTGGGTTGCCATCATTCGTTCATGTAAGAATTCATGATTGATGTTTAGCGTGTTCCCACTTTTTAAAGTGTACATGGAAGTGGTCACGTCTGTTTTAGACGGGATGTAGTAATTGGGTAGATTTACGTTTTGTTTGCCAGTTATGTGCTTACTTGTCATTGGACATGGGTATGGTCCAGAGAGGGGCTAGAGGATATAAGTGCCAGTTTTGGGGTTTCTGGGTAGGTTGGGGATGCTGCTTGAGCCAGATCCACCCTCTACAGATAAGAGCTATGGAAGCTACAGGGTAAGCCCGTTTATTTAGTTTGAGAAGTCTATTGTCTACCTGTTTGTGTTGTAAATATGAATTGCCTGCTATCACACCTTTGCACCAGAACCTTCTGCATCCTTCTGAATATTTGCCCTTAAGACTGCATCTCTACGTTACCCATGTCCATAGGTCTACACACAATACCTAATTTCAAAATGGAATTATGTTTTTCAAATTTTTTACAAATTAAATATGAAAAGCTAAAATGTCTTGAGTCAATAAGTATTCAACCCATTTGTTATGGCAAACCTAAATAGGTTTAGGAGTAAAAATGGGTTTAAATAAGTTGCATTGACTCACTGTGTGCTATAATACTGTTTAAGAAGATTTTTGAATGACTACCTCATCTTTGTACCCCACACATACAATTATCTGTAAGGTCCCTCAGTTGAGCAGTGAATTTCAAACACAGATTCAACCACAAAGACCAGGGAGATTTTACAATGCCTCACAAAAAAGGGAACCTATTGGTAGATGGGTAAATAAAATAAAAAAGCAGACGTTAAGTATCCCTTTGAGCATGTTGAAGTTATTAATTACACTTTGGATGTATACCCAGTCACTACAAAGATACAGGTGTCCTTCCTAACTCAGTTGCCAGAGAGGAAAGAAACCACTCAGGGATTTCACCATGAGGCCAATGGTGACTTTAAAACAGTTACTGAGTTTAATGGCTGTAATAGGAGAGAACTGAGGATCGATCATCATCATTGTAGTTACTCCACAATACTAACCTAAATGACAGAGTGAAAAGAAGGAAGCCTGTACAGAATAAAAAATATTCCAAAACATGCATCCTGTTTGCAACAAGGCACAATACTGGAAAAAGTGGCAAAACGCTCAACTTTTTGTCCTGAAAACAAAGTGTTATGTTTGGGGCAAATACAACACATTACCGAGTACCACTCTCCATGTTTTCAACCATAGTGGTGACTGTGTCATGTTATGGGTATGGCTTGTAATTGTTAAGGACAAGTTTTTCAGGATAAAAAATAAATGGAATGGTGCTAAGCACAGGCAAAATCATTGAACCAGGTTTTCCCTCTGTCTGCTTTCCACCAGACACTGGGAGATGAATTTACCTTTCAGCAGGACAATAACCTAAAACACAAGGCCACATCTACACTGGAGTTACTTACCAAGAAGACGGTGAATGTTCCTGAATGGCCGAGTTACAGTTCTGACTTAAATCTACTTTGAAAATCTATGACCTTAACCACTCATTTTCAGGTATTTTATCTAGCAATGATCAACAACCAATTTGACAGAGCTTGAAGAATTTTGAAAATAATAATGGGAGAATGTTGCACACGTGTGGAAAGCTCTAAAATCACTAAAGCTGGAGACTCATATCTCCCTCACTAGCTTTAAGCACCAGCTGTCAGAGCAGCTCACAGATCACTGCACCTGTACATAGCTCATCTGTAAATTAGCCCATTCAATCTACCTCATCCCCATACTGTATTTATTTATTTTTTTATTTTTTTATCTTGCTCCTTTGCACCCCAGTATCTCTACTTGCACATTCATCTTCTGCACATTCTACCATTCCAGTGTTTAATTGCTATATTGTAATTACTTCTCCACCATGGCCTATTTATTGCCTTACCTCTTATCCTACCTCATTTGCACATGCTGTATATAGATTTTTCTACTGTATTATTGATTGTATGTTTGTTTATTCCATGTGTAACTCTGTGTTGTTGTATGTGTCGAACTGCTTTGCTTTATCTTGGCCAGGTCGCAGTTGTAAATGAGAACTTGTTCTCAACTAGCCTACCTGGTTAAATAAAGGTGAAATAAATAAGAGACTCACAGCTGTAAATCACTGCCAAAGGTGCTTCTCAAAGTATTGACTTTGTAAAAGTTTTGACAAAGTATTGACTTCTACAAAGTATTGGGGTGTGAATACTTATGTAAATGAGATATTTCTGCATTTTAATTTTCTATACATTTGCAAATATTTCTAGAAACATCTTTTTCACTTTGTCATTTTGGGGTATTATATGTGTGTAGATGGGTGAGAATCTATTTAATCAATTTTGAATTCAGGCTGTAACACAACCAAATGTGGAATGAGTCAAGGGGTATGAAGACTTTCTGAAGGCTCTGTATATTCCAGTAGCTGACAGATTCTGGCTGTTTTCATAGCTTTTGTTGTAAGAGAAACTTGGGACACTTAATGATAGATGGATGGACACTCTGGGGTTTGATGATCGTTTGACTGTTTTCTTTGTTTTTAGTGTTAAAGAAACGTGGAAACTGTAGTATAATTAAGGGTTGGGTTTGGTGCTACTATATTTGATGATACTGTAGTTTGATTGTTGTGCTATTTCTTTGTTTTACAGGAAGGCAAACGAAGGCTTGCTCATGTTGAGTGCAGAGGAAACCATGCCGATCTCCATACGACAACTAGCCTATGGTATGTGGAGGAAGACTGATTACCTCATAACATTATGAATAGCAACTAGTCTATGGTATGTGAAGGAAGACTGATTACCTCATAACATTATGAATAGCAACTAGTCTATGGTATGTGGAGGAAGACTGATTACCTCATAACATTATGAATAGCAACTAGTCTATGGTATGTAGAGGAAGACCTTACCTCATAACATTATGAATAGCAACTAGTCTATGGTATGTAGAGGAAGACCTTACCTCATAACATTATGAATAGCAACTAGCCTATGGTATGTGGAGGAAGACTGATTACCTCATAACATTATGAATAGCAACTAGTCTATGGTATGTGGAGGAAGACTGATTACCTCATAACATTATGAATAGCAACTAGTCTATGGTATGTAGAGGAAGACCTTACCTCATAACATTATGAATAGCAACTAGTCTATGGTATGTGGAGGAAGACTGATTACCTCATAACATTATGAATAGCAACTAGCCTATGGTATGTGGAGGAAGACTGATTACCTCATAACATTATGAATAGCAACTAGTCTATGGTATGTAGAGGAAGACCTTACCTCATAACATTATGAATAGCAACTAGTCTATGGTATGTAGAGGAAGACCTTACCTCATAACATTATGAATAGCAACTAGCCTATGGTATGTAGAGGAAGACTGATTACCTCATAACATTATGAATAGCAACTAGTCTATGGTATGTGGAGGAAGACTGATTACCTCATAACATTATGAATAGCAACTAGCCTATGGTATGTGGAGGAAGACTGATTACCTCATAACATTATGAATAGCAACTAGCCTATGGTATGTGGAGGAAGACTGATTACGTCATAACATTATGAATAGCAACTAGTCTATGGTATGTGGAGGAAGACTGATTACCTCATAACATTATGAATAGCAACTAGTCTATGGTATGTGGAGGAAGACTGATTACCTCATAACATTATGAATAGCAACTAGTCTATGGTATGTAGAGGAAGACCTTACCTCATAACATTATGAATAGCAACTAGCCTATGGTATGTGGAGGAAGACTGATTACCTCATAACATTATGAATAGCAACTAGCCTATGGTATGTGGAGGAAGACTGATTACCTCATAACATTATGAATAGCAACTAGCCTATGGTATGTAGAGGAAGACCTTACCTCATAACATTATGAATAGCAACTAGTCTATGGTATGTGGAGGAAGACTGATTACCTCATAACATTATGAATAGCAACTAGTCTATGGTATGTAGAGGAAGACTGATTACCTCATAACATTATGAATAGCAACTAGTCTATGGTATGTAGAGGAAGACCTTACCTCATAACATTATGAATAGCAACTAGTCTATGGTATGTAGAGGAAGACCTTACCTCATAACATTATGAATAGCAACTAGTCTATGGTATGTGAAGGAAGACTGATTACCTCATAACATTATGAATAGCAACTAGTCTATGGTATGTAGAGGAAGACTGATTACCTCATAACATTATGAATAGCAACTAGCCTATGGTATGTAGAGGAAGACCTTACCTCATAACATTATGAATAGCAACTAGTCTATGGTATGTAGAGGAAGACTGATTACGTCATAACATTATGAATAGCAACTAGCCTATGGTATGTAGAGGAAGACCTTACCTCATAACATTATGAATAGCAACTAGTCTATGGTATGTAGAGGAAGACTGATTACCTCATAACATTATGAATAGCAACTAGTCTATGGTATGTAGAGGAAGACTGATTACCTCATAACATTATGAATAGCAACTAGTCTATGGTATGTAGAGGAAGACCTTACCTCATAACATTATGAATAGCAACTAGCCTATGGTATGTAGAGGAAGACTGATTACCTCATAACATTATGAATAGCAACTAGCCTATGGTATGTGAAGGAAGACTGATTACCTCATAACATTATGAATAGAGGCAGATGGAAGATATTAGAGATTATGAATAGAAGCAGATGGAAGATATTAGAGATGGAAGATATTAGAGATTATGAATAGAAGCAGATGGAAGATATTATAGATTATGAATAGAAGCAGAGGGAGGATATTAGAGATTATGAATAGAAGCAGATGGAAGATATTAGAGATTATGAATAGAAGCAGATGGAAGATATTAGCTTTGAGGCAGAGTTTTGTAGGCTCTTACTTTCCCCCCTGTGGTAGCAGTTATCATGGTTCATATTACATTACAATAAAACCCTCATAGCTGTTATTTTAGACCATAGAGCCATTACATCTTTCCCTGTTGTTTGTTTTCCCCAGTGTCTGATAGTGTCTCTGTTGTCTGTTCTCCCCAGTGTCTGATAGTGTGTCTCTGTTGTCTGTTCTCCCCAGTGTCTGATAGTGTGTCTCTGTTGTCTGTTCTCCCCAGTGTCTGATAGTGTGTCTCTGTTGTCTGTTCTCCCCAGTGTCTGATAGTGTGTCTCTGTTGTCTGTTCTCCCCAGTGTCTGATAGTGTGTCTCTGTTGTCTGTTCTCCCCAGTGTCTGATAGTGTGTCTCTGTTGTCTGTTCTCCCCAGTGTCTGATAGTGTGTCTCTGTTGTCTGTTCTCCCCAGTGTCTGATAGTGTGTCTCTGTTGTCTGTTCTCCCCAGTGTCTGATAGTGTGTCTCTGTTGTCTGTTCTCCCCAGTGTCTGATAGTGTGTCTCTGTTGTCTGTTCTCCCCAGTGTCTGATAGTGTGTCTCTGTTGTCTGTTCTCCCCAGTGTCTGATAGTGTGTCTCTGTTGTCTGTTCTCCCCAGTGTCTGATAGTGTGTCTCTGTTGTCTGTTCTCCCCAGTGTCTGATAGTGTGTCTCTGTTGTCTGTTCTCCCCAGTGTCTGATAGTGTGTCTCTGTTGTCTGTTCTCCCCAGTGTCTGATAGTGTGTCTCTGTTGTCTGTTCTCCCCAGTGTCTGATAGTGTGTCTCTGTTGTCTGTTCTCCCCAGTGTCTGATAGTGTGTCTCTGTTGTCTGTTCTCCCCAGTGTCTGATAGTGTGTCTCTGTTGTCTGTTCTCCCCAGTGTCTGATAGTGTGTCTCTGTTGTCTGTTCTCCCCAGTGTCTGATAGTGTGTCTCTGTTGTCTGTTCTCCCCAGTGTCTGATAGTGTGTCTCTGTTGTCTGTTCTCCCCAGTGTCTGATAGTGTGTCTCTGTTGTCTGTTCTCCCCAGTGTCTAATAGTGTGTCTCTGTTGTCTGTTCTCCCCAGTGTCTGATAGTGTGTCTCTGTTGTCTGTTCTCCCCAGTGTCTGATAGTGTGTCTCTGTTGTCTGTTCTCCCCAGTGTCTGATAGTGTGTCTCTGTTGTCTGTTCTCCCCAGTGTCTGATAGTGTGTCTCTGTTGTCTGTTCTCCCCAGTGTCTGATAGTGTGTCTCTGTTGTCTGTTCTCCCCAGTGTCTGATAGTGTGTCTCTGTTGTCTGTTCTCCCCAGTGTCTGATAGTGTGTCTCTGTTGTCTGTTCTCCCCAGTGTCTGATAGTGTGTCTCTGTTGTCTGTTCTCCCCAGTGTCTGATAGTGTGTCTCTGTTGTCTGTTCTCCCCAGTGTCTGATAGTGTGTCTCTGTTGTCTGTTCTCCCCAGTGTCTGATAGTGTGTCTCTGTTGTCTGTTCTCCCCAGTGTCTGATAGTGTGTCTCTGTTGTCTGTTCTCCCCAGTGTCTGATAGTGTGTCTCTGTTGTCTGTTCTCCCCAGTGTCTGATAGTGTGTCTCTGTTGTCTGTTCTCCCCAGTGTCTGATAGTGTGTCTCTGTTGTCTGTTCTCCCCAGTGTCTGATAGTGTGTCTCTGTTGTCTGTTCTCCCCAGTGTCTGATAGTGTCTCTCTGTTTTCTGTTCTCCCCAGTGTCTGATAGTGTCTCTCTGTTTTCTGTTCTCCCCAGTGTCTGATAGTGTCTCTCTGTTGTCTGTTCTCCCCAGTGTCTGATAGTGTCTCTCTGTTGTCTGTTCTCCCCAGTGTCTGATAGTGTCTCTCTGTTGTCTGTTCTCCCCAGTGTCTGATAGTGTCTCTCTGTTGTCTGTTCTCCCCAGTGTCTGATAGTGTCTCTCTGTTGTCTGTTCTCCCCAGTGTCTGATAGTGTCTCTCTGTTGTCTGTTCTCCCCAGTGTCTGATAGTGTCTCTCTGTTGTCTGTTCTCCCCAGTGTCTGATAGTGTCTCTCTGTTGTCTGTTCTCCCCAGTGTCTGATAGTGTCTCTCTGTTGTCTGTTCTCCCCAGTGTCTGATAGTGTCTCTCTGTTGTCTGTTCTCCCCAGTGTCTGATAGTGTCTCTCTGTTGTCTGTTCTCCCCAGTGTCTGATAGTGTCTCTCTGTTGTCTGTTCTCCCCAGTGTCTGGGCTGGGGTTCGGCTTCATGAGTGGAGCGTTCTCAATGATCAATATCCTGGCCGATTCTGTGGGCCCCGGCACCATTGGTATCCATGGAGACTCCCAACACTTCTTCCTGTCCTCAGGTACTATATGAGGCTGCCATGTTTTAAAATGTACTTAACCTGAAACCACACAGGAAGACATGTTTTATTTCACTAACTTTCCTGACAGTCTTTTATTTTTTTGTATTTTATTTTGATATTTTACCCTCCTTTTCTCCCCAATTTCGTGAGATCCAATTTTGATCTTGTGTCATCGCTGCAACTCCCCAACGGGCTCGGGAGAGGCGAAGGTCGAGTCATGTGTCCTCCCGAAACATGACCCACCAAACCGCGCTTCTTAATACACGCCCACTTAACCCGGAAGCCAGCCGCACCAATGTGTCGGAGGAAACGCAGTTCAACTGACGATCGAAGTCAGCCCTCAGGCGCCCAGCTCGCCACAAGGAGTCGCTAGAGCGCAATGAGCAAAGTAAACCCCCCCCCCTCCTGGCTAAACCGTCCATAACCCGGACGACGCTGGGCCAATTGTGCGCCGCCCTATGGGATTCCTGGTCATGGCCGTTTGTGACACAGCCTGGGATCAAACTCGGGTCTGTAGTCACGTCTCAATTAGTGCCTAATACCCTGACTACACCACTCTCGTGCGCGAGCGTATATTATTCAATTATTGCAGCCACACTGCTCGCGCGCGCCAACGAGCGTCTGCGTTGTCAAGGGCGAAAATAGAAGTCAGTTCTATTTGTGACGCAGATCGCGCTGCAAGTCCTGCCTCTCCCATCTCCTCATTGGTTTATAGAAGTAGGTACCCATGTGCCATCTCCTCATTGGTTATACCAACGTGGGTGACTGAAGACGAATGAGGTCGGTGGCGGTAATGCACCTAATTTATGAAAGTTGCCAATCGCAATATAAAGTCCAGAAAAGAAAAAGCCTGGAAGGAGGAGAGATGACTAGAAATTATTCGGTTGACCGTTTTATGTGTGGATTAATTGTCGGAGTAGAGGACCTTGTGCATTTCAGGTAAAATAACAACTCAGTGTTTATATCCCAGGATAAATTGGCTAGCAACAGCAAGCTAGCTAAATAAGACAACTTAGTTAGCAAGTGCAAGCTAGCTAGCTAAATTGACATAAATGTTTAATGCTTTTCGACCTGTCCCCAAATTAACGTAATTGGTTCAGAGTTTGTTTTGATATTTTAACCTGCGTGTTGTGATCGCGTTTGGTGTGGAGGGACAAAATACATTTACGCACGATGGTGCACGCGTACAGCCGGTTTGGGTTCCGTGTCTCTGTCTCCCTATAGCCTTCATGTCCATGGCCATCATCCTGAGGCTAACTCTGTCTCTGTCTCCCTATAGCCTTCATGACCATCATCCTGAGGCTAACTCTGTCTCTGTCTCCCTATAGCCTTCATGACCATCATCCTGAGGCTAACTCTGTCTCTGTCTCCCTATAGCCTTCATGACCATCATCCTGAGGCTAACTCTGTCTCTGTCTCCCTATAGCCTTCATGACCATCATCCTGAGGCTAACTCTGTCTCTGTCTCCCTATAGGCTTCATGGCCATCATCCTGAGGCTAACTCTGTCTCTGTCTCCCTATAGCCTTCATGACCATCATCCTGAGGCTAACTCTGTCTCTGTCTCCCTATAGCCTTCATGACCATGGCCATCGTCCTGCTCCACATGTTCTGGGGGGTGGTGTTCTTTGATTCCTGTGAGAAACAACACTGGTGGTCTCTGGCTGTGGTCGTCATCAGCCACCTCCTCGTCTCCTGTCTGGTAAGTCAGAAAAGAGACAGAAATGGTGGATAGACAGATACAGTAGATCAATGTGTTCATGCAGTAGGTGGACTTGACTGATGGGTTGATGAATAAATACTCAGAGGTAAATCCTTCACGACAGCACTTCAAATGGGACAAAACATGTCCCCAGAGGTCCTTAACTCTGCCTTTTGTTGTCATGTCTCTCCCAAGACGTTCTAGAACCCTCCGTATGAATGACCCCAAAGATCCATAATAACTCCGCCTTTGTTGTCATGTCCCTCCCCAGATGTTCTAGAACCCTCCGTATGAATGACCCCAAAGATCCATCATAACTCCGCCTTTGTTGTCATGTCCCTCCCCAGACGTTCTAGAACCCTCCGTATGAATGACCCCAAAGATCCATCATAACTCAGCCATTGTTGTCATGTCCCTCCCCAGACGTTCTAGAACCCTCCGTATGAATGACCCCAAAGATCCATCATAACTCCGCCTTTGTTGTCATGTCTCTCCCCAGCCGTTCTAGAACCCTCCGTATGAATGACCCCAAAGATCCATAATAACTCAGCCATTGTTGTCATGTCTCTCCCCAGACGTTCTAGAACCCTCTGTATGAATGACCCCGAAGATCCATCATAACTCCGCCTTTGTTATCATGTGTCTCCCCAGATGTTCTAGAACCCTCACTATTTTTTTCTCCCAGAGTTTCCCGAACCAGAACCTTCTGTAGGAATTTCCCCAGCGATCCATAACTTATCAGTCTTTGTTATTTATCTCCTAGACATTCCAGAACCCTCAGTACGTGGGCAGCCTGGTTCCCACCTACATCATCGTGTTCCTCGTGGGTCTCTGGGCGTTCTTCTGCGCCGGGGGATCTCTCCGGAACCTTAAACTCTGCCTCACCTGCAAAGACAAGGACTTCCTGTTGGCCAACCACCGGCCCAGATAACAGAACACCACTAAACACACACACACACACACACACACGCTGTATGGGGACGCTATCCAACAGGACACACACCACACAAACAAATAAATAAGTTAAAGACAAACTGGGTCAATGATATGTCTCTCCCCTCCCCCACCATGTGTTCTGTGTATCATTGTTTCAGTGGTGCTGGGGACTGGAAATAGGCTCCAGGGATGTAGCAGTATAAATACACGATACACTACAGTATAAATATAGTCCAGAGAGGAAATATTGTTCAAACACCTTTTTATTTTGTGATGGGCAGATGTATTACACTGCATTAGTAATAGAATCATCTAGAATAATCTAGAGTTACCACTACATCCTTGGCAGTCGCTGCTCAGAACGGTTGATCAACTGTTTACAGACGGGGGGGACGGTGACAAACACATTATCTGTGTGTAGTTTTAAAATGTAGGGTATGTAGTTCCTTAACGAGACGGTACCTATTTGACACCAGACGGGTCTCTCTCTGGATCTGTGCCTTCTGCAGTAATGATGAGGTAGCTAGTGTTTTGGCCCTGTATTCATAAAGCATCTGAGTAGAAGCGCTGATCTGGGATCAGACCCCCATGTCCATGTAATATTATTCACTGTAATCTAGGATCAGATCCCCCATGTCCATGTAATCTTATTCATTATGATCTAGGATCAGATCCCCCATGTCCATGTAATATTATTCACTATAATCTAGGATCAGATCCCCCATGTCCATGTAATCTTATTCACTATAATCTAGGATCAGACCCCCCCCCATGTCCATGTAATTTTATTCACTATAATCTAGGATCAGACCCCCCCCCCCATGTCCATGTCATTTTATTCACTATAATCTAGGATCAGATCCCCCCCCCCCCATGTCCATGTAATCCTATTCACTATAATCTAGGATCAGACCCCCCATGTCCATGTAATCTTATTCACTAGGATCAGACCACCCCCCATGTCCATGTAATCCTATTCACTATAATCTAGGATCAGACCCCCCCATGTCCATGTAATCTTATTCATTATAATCTAGGATCAGATCCCCCCCCATGTCCATGTAATCTTATTCATTATAATCTAGGATCAGATCCCCCCCCCCCCCCCCCCCATGTCCATGTAATCTTATTCATTATGATCTAGGATCAGATCCCCCCCCCCCCCATGTCCATGTAATCTTATTATGATCTAGGATCAGATCCCCCCCCCCCATGTCCATGTAATCTTATTCATTATGCTCTAGGATCAGATCCCCCATGTCAATGTAATCTTATTCATTATGATCTAGGATCAGACCCCCCCCCCCCCCCCCCCCATGTAATCTTATTCATTATGATCTAGGATCAGATCCCCCCCATGTCATCTTATTGGTTCTGACCTGAAAGGCTGAACTGATCCTACAGTAGATCAGCAGGTCCACTATGAGATGCTTTATAAATATACGGCTCTGGATTGTCTTTGTAAATGGACCTTTAGTGTTTAATCTATATCAGACCTGTGATGTTTTGTATCAAGTTCATGATTCTGACAACACAGCAGGAGACAGTCTGGCAGGGCAGCTGTATTGTTCTCCTGTTTTAGAAGGGGCGTTAGTACAACACAGCAGGAGACAGTCTGGCAGGGCAGCTGTATTGTTCTCCTGTTTTAGAAGGGGCGTTAGTACAACACAGCAGGAGACAGTCTGGCAGGGCAGCTGTATTGTTCTCCTGTTTTAGAAGGGGCGTTAGTACAACACAGCAGGAGACAGTCTGGCAGGGCAGCTGTATTGTTCTCCTGTTTTAGAAGGGGCGTTAGTACAATACAACAGTGTTTGCATATCAACAACTTACTTTTCATAACCTCCCAAACAAAAGCGAATCCCTCTGGAGAACGAAAGCAGCATGTTAGGATAACATTGAGTTAGCTCATGATTTAGGATATTTTTTTAAACTGTTTCAAAATGATGTTCTGATTCAATCTGAGAATATGTCAAATGTGGTGTGTTTGTTTTGAATATATTTGTCCTAAACCTGAGGAATATAAATATTGACCTGATGATGATACTGTTTTATATGAATGATGTGCTTTACATACTGATTAGTGCTGCTAAGCTTTGCTTCAGCTAAATGTTTTTATTTATAATCATCACACTGACCTCAAGGGTTGGTCTGATCTATATGGCTTTAGGATGGGTTTTTATGGATTGGACAGACGGGGCGGTTTCCCAGACCCAGATTAACTTTATTCCTGGACTGAAAAGCACTTTTAAATGTAAACATTCTCAACTGAGAATGCTTTTTAGAAGTGGCTTAACCTTTTGTCTGAGTAAACAGACACAAAGTGTAGCCCCCTTTTTAGTCCCGACTTCCATTTTAGTCAAATATTCCCCGAGTCATCAGTTTGCATTGACGTCAAAGTGAAAATGTTAAAATACGGATCCTCCCTTTAAAAGAAGACATGCCCTTGAGGAACAAATGATTGAATATGTAAATGTACCACGTTGTTGTTGATGAATTAGCTCATTTTTCTAGGCAGTGAATAAGACCTGTGGAAACCAAATCCTTTAGAGATCTCAACGGAAGTTAGTTTAAACTAGGCTGCAATAATTTAGTATCAAAAGGAAATTAATCACCTCACTTGTCATGGTTTTATATTTTTTTTCTGACCTGTGTCGTATACGGAGCTGTACAGCTTTAACATAATAGTCGAGAACTCCCAGCCAATAGTATCAGCCTCTCAGGGTTGAAGGTCACTGATATGCAAATGAGCTGTATGTTGCTGTTTTGAGGTGTGCCTGCGTGCACCCTGTTATGTCCCCATGCTTCTGTTTTGATATAAAGTTAAAAGTAGTAGCACGTCATTCTCCATTGTCAAGTTAATTCTACCGTGCCACCAAGAGCACCACAACCTGTATGTACATAGACGATGACACACTGTTCCCTCTGATTTTTAAAAATGTGTATATAATATTGTTTCTAAATGACTATTTAACCCTCTATGATGTTACATCTCCTAGTTTCCATTGTACATAGGAAAATAAAAGTGTTAAACAAAAGTTTGAGGTCCTATAACTTCTGATGGAGTTGGGTCTTGTGTTGGGCCAATGAGGTCCTTTAACTTCTGATTGAGTTGGGTCTTGTGTTGGGCCAATGAGGTCCTTTAACTTCTAATGGAGTTGGGTCTTGTGTTGGGCCGAGGTCCTATAACCATCCTGAGTGAACTCTCTACTCTCACCACTGTAGAGTCAGATTCATCATAACCAACCTGAGTGAACTCTACTCTCATCACTGTAGGGTCAGATTCATCATAACCAACCTGAGTGAACTACTCTGCTCATTGCATCGTGGGCACAAAGCGGGCGCCAGGCTTTCAGCAGGGCCAGGGGAGATAACAGAAGCCTGTAGCACACAGGGAGGGAAGAAACCACACCCACTACAGGGGGATGCCTTCAGCCCCCTTATATGAGAGAGACAGATGGATGGAGAGGGAAGGGAGTGAGAGAGAGAGAGTGGGCTAGAGAGAGAGGGAAGGGAGTGAGAGAGAGCGAGAGAGAGGGGGAGGGAGGGAGGGAGAGAGAGAGAGAAGGGCATCTGGTTTGTGTGTGTTGATGTTCAATTCCATCATAGAGTGGATGGAGAGGGAAGGGAGTGATGGAGAGAGGGAGAGAGGGCTAGAGAGGGAAGGGAGTGAGAGAGAGAGAGAGAGAGAGAGAGAGAGAAGGGCATCTGGTTTGTGTGTGTTGTTTAATTCCATCATAGAGTGGATGGAGAGGGAAGGGAGTGATGGAGAGAGAGTGGGGTAAAGAGAGAGGGAATGGAGTGAGAGAGAGCGAGAGAGAGGGCTAGAGAGGGAAGGGAGTGAGTGAGAGAGAGAGAGAGAGAGAAGGAGGGCTAGAGAGAGAGAGAGAGAGAGAAGAGCATCTGGTTTGTGTATGTTGATGTTCATCTCCATCATAGAGTTTCTAATCTGACGTAACAAAGCCTCTGTCCCCTCCGCCTGTCTGTCCCCCTGCTCTCCCTGTCCACAGTTTCCTCCCGCCATGTCCCCCCCCCCATGAAACTAGACACACAATGGTGGAGCGGCACAAAGCGGCCGTGGGATACGGGAGCGCCCCAGGAACTCTCTAAAGGGAATTTGGTCAAAGCCCTCTTCTCTCTGTGAGAGTCAGTCACACATAGACCCACTTCCTCTCTCTGTAACCAGAGCCCTCTGTGTGAGAAGCATCCGATTCACATTCAAATCCTACACTTGAGATCATGACTACCAGACCACCATTACTCCACATTTTATAAAGTTTTACTCGTTGGGTATTGAGTTTCATTTGAACAATTGCCCGACCTTGGCGGGCTTACAACCTCTGAACTTGCCTGGCTAGCCAGAGAGAGAAGAGGATTGGTTCCTTCCCTAGGGTCTAGTTCCTCTCAAGGTTTCTATCTTCCTATAGGTTTTTTCTCCACTGTTACCCTAGACTGGCTCTTTAGGGTGTTCAGGTCCATGTTGAAGCTGGCTATTTAGGGTGGTCAGGTCCATGTTGAGGCTGGCTCTTTAGGGTGGTCAGGTCCATGTTGAGGCTGGCTCTTTAGGGTGTTCAGGTCCATGTTGAGGCTGGCTCTTTAGGGTGTTCAGGTCCGTGTTGAGGCTGGCTCTTTAGGGTGTTCAGGTCCACGTTGAGGCTGGCTATTTAGGGTGTTCAGGTCCACGTTGAGGCTGGCTCTTTAGGGTGTTCAGGTCCGTGTTGAGGCTGGCTATTTAGGGTGTTCAGGTCCGTGTTGAGGCTGGCTCTTTAGGGTGTTCAGGTCCACGTTGAGGCTGGCTCTTTAGGGTGTTCAGGTCCATGTTGAGGCTGGCTCTTTAGGGTGGTCAGGTCCATGTTGAGGCTGGCTCTTTAGGGTGTTCAGGTCCGTGTTGAGGCTGGCTCTTTAGGGTGTTCAGGTCCACGTTGAGGCTGGCTATTTAGGGTGGTCAGGTCCATGTTGAGGCTGGCTCTTTAGGGTGTTCAGTTCCATGTTGAGGCTGGCTCTTTAGGGTGTTCAGGTCCATGTTGAGGCTGGCTCTTTAGGGTGTTCAGGTCCATGTTGAGGCTGGCTCTTTAGGGTGTTCAGGTCCATGTTGAGGCTGGCTCTTTAGGGTGTTCAGGTCCATGTTGAGGCTGGCTCTTTAGGGTGTTCAGGTCCATGTTGAAGCTGGCTCTTTAGGGTGTTCAGGTCCGTGTTGAGGCTGGCTCTTTAGGGTGTTCAGGTCCGTGTTGAGGCTGGCTCTTTAGGGTGTTCAGGTCCGTGTTGAGGCTGGCTCTTTAGGGTGTTCAGGTCCGTGTTGAGGCTGGCTCTTTAGGGTGTTCAGGTCCATGTTGAGGCTGGCTCTTTAGGGTGTTCAGGTCCATGTTGAGGCTGGCTCTTTAGGGTGTTCAGGTCCGTGTTGAGGCTGGCTCTTTAGGGTGTTCAGGTCCATGTTGAGGCTGGCTCTTTAGGGTGTTCAGGTCCGTGTTGAGGCTGGCTCTTTAGGGTGTTCAGGTCCATGTTGAAGCTGGCTCTTTAGGGTGTTCAGGTCCGTGTTGAGGCTGGCTCTTTAGGGTGTTCAGGTCCATGTTGAGGCTGGCTCTTTAGGGTGTTCAGGTCCATGTTGAAGCTGGCTCTTTAGGGTGTTCAGGTCCGTGTTGAGGCTGGCTATTTAGGGTGTTCAGGTCCGTGTTGAGGCTGGCTCTTTAGGGTGTTCAGGTCCATGTTGAGGCTGGCTCTTTAGGGTGTTCAGGTCCATGTTGAGGCTGGCTCTTTAGGGTGTTCAGGTCCGTGTTGAGGCTGGCTCTTTAGGGTGTTCAGGTCCACGTTGAGGCTGGCTATTTAGGGTGTTCAGGTCCACGTTGAGGCTGGCTCTTTAGGGTGTTCAGGTCCGTGTTGAGGCTGGCTATTTAGGGTGTTCAGGTCCGTGTTGAGGCTGGCTCTTTAGGGTGTTCAGGTCCACGTTGAGGCTGGCTCTTTAGGGTGTTCAGGTCCATGTTGAGGCTGGCTCTTTAGGGTGGTCAGGTCCATGTTGAGGCTGGCTCTTTAGGGTGTTCGGGTCCATGTTGAGGCTGGCTCTTTAGGGTGTTCAGGTCCGTGTTGAGGCTGGCTCTTTAGGGTGTTCAGGTCCACGTTGAGGCTGGCTATTTAGGGTGGTCAGGTCCATGTTGAGGCTGGCTCTTTAGGGTGTTCAGTTCCATGTTGAGGCTGGCTCTTTAGGGTGTTCAGGTCCATGTTGAGGCTGGCTCTTTAGGGTGTTCAGGTCCATGTTGAGGCTGGCTCTTTAGGGTGTTCAGGTCCATGTTGAGGCTGGCTCTTTAGGGTGTTCAGGTCCATGTTGAAGCTGGCTCTTTAGGGTGTTCAGGTCCGTGTTGAGGCTGGCTCTTTAGGGTGTTCAGGTCCGTGTTGAGGCTGGCTCTTTAGGGTGTTCAGGTCCGTGTTGAGGCTGGCTCTTTAGGGTGTTCAGGTCCATGTTGAGGCTGGCTCTTTAGGGTGTTCAGGTCCGTGTTGAGGCTGGCTCTTTAGGGTGTTCAGGTCCATGTTGAGTCTGGCTATTTAGGGTGTACCGGTCCGCGTTTTGCTAAAGCTTTGTAAAAACGTATGTTCAAATGAAATCTGATTGATGGAAATATGTTTTGCAATGTACAATTCAATTTCTCTCCCTCTCCCTCTCCCCCTTTTCTTCCACCCCCCCCCCCCCCTCTCTACTCCCCCCCCTCTCCCCCCTCTCCTTCCCCTCCCCTGTCCTCTCTCTCTCTCCGTCTATCACTCTCTCTAACTCTCTTTCTCTCCCTCTGCATGTTGTACAGTAATAATATAATGGACTGACATATGGAACACACGAGGGCGCTGTCGAGGCAGTAGATGAGTTGTTACCGGTAGGAATATCTGTAGACGGTTCAGATGTGCAACACTATCAGGTGTAAAATAAAATGTCAAGTGCCTTAATAAATGTAACATTTAGAAACACATTTAGCCTAGATTTAAAACAAAAACATGTTCCTATGGCTTGTGATACAAATTATATTTGATTTGTAGAATGTTTACTTTTCCAAAATTAAGCATACTGGATTTATAGCCTGGGCCCTATAGGCGATCTATCACAAATCACAAATTAGAAGCACATTTAACCATACTTTCCCACTGGATGTTAAAGTGGTTTACAAAACATGTCCACCTAAGTGGAAATATTGCACCACATCAGAACCCGGGCCATCTCTGTCCTCGCGCCTCTAGTTTACCTGCCATCCTTGCATATATTATGCAAATAGGCAGGAGCGGCTGGTGCCTATCCAAGGAGCGAGGATGCTCTTCCGGAATAACCCGAATGGAAAAAGCGAGAGAAGGAGAGGAAATCTGTGAGGAGGAAATTATCCACATGGTATCAGAAAAAATGTATCGATGGTGCAGCTAAATTACATTTTACCTGGCGGGGGAGAAAGTGATTCCACTGACCGTGGGTTGTATGAATCACGAATGGATCCTAATTTAATTTTGAGCAGGAAAAGATTTTTGCATTTTTTATCGTTCTATTTTATTCTAATTTATCAAGGTAAGTCCCGTGTTCATTATTGAATTGGCTTCGCCTCCTGTCCTACACTTTGAATAAACTACATAGACTATTCATGTTTATACATTTTGTTTTATTTGTGAAGTCATTTTTTCCCCGTTTCTTACCATTTAATCATTAATTTGCATTGCAAGTTTTTTGCAGGAATACAACTAGCCAAATGTTTTCTATATCATAGATGCAGAATATTGTAATGCACTATTATGGACGCTGTATTTGCGCACCTGTTATGTGTGTAGAACTGTACTTACTTTGTCGGTGATTGTTCTGATATTCTGATGTCGTATTATTGATTTATTCAGAAAGGTTTTATTTGACCTTTTAATAATTTCGATCACTCATCACTTCCATTTATTGTTTTACTCATTTATTTCAGCGCACATTTCGTGGGGCATAGACGCAGTGAATATAACAAACTGGCATGATAAGTGAGTTTCATAAATCATGTATAATTAATTTGTAAAATAATGTATTATTATTATGTTATATGAAGACGTTATTACACTGTCATTTTAAGATGCTTTTCATTGCGAATGTATTGAGTGTTGTGTTTGTTGTCTGAGTTGTAGTCACACAGTAGTGATTTTCAGCCTCGTCTTCTGTTGATGTCAGAGAAAAGGTCCTAGTCTTTTTGCGCCGCGGTTCTTTTTCCTGACCAACACAAGTGCTGATTACCTGCTAGGAACAAACCTTTCCTTGTTCTCTCTTTCTCCCCACAGCAAAAGCAGCAGTATAATGCTGGCGAAATGGGATACCGCTTCCCCAAGAGGACAGGTAGGAGAGCGGAGCCGCTGTTTTGAAACGCAGCATTGATAGAGCACGTTAAATATGTCAGGCACAGACACCAGAAATCACAACTAATGACCCTGAGCTTTTCATTCCCAGCAAAATACAGAAATTATACCTGGATTTCTTTCAGTACATAAAGACCCCAAGCTCGTTTTGTAGTGTCTGTGCATTAGATTAAATTGGAGGACATATGTAAAAATATTTTTCTATGTGTATTACTGTTTTTTAAAAATAAAATATATTTTATACGCAACGCCTCAGTTTGCTGACATTACGTGTTCCATAATTGAGTTGCAACATGATAACTGCATGTTGTTGAGAGTCATTACAAGGAGACAGATACTTGTACGATCAGTAATTATCACTCAGCTCTCTTCACAATGACGCTCCTAATAATCACTGGTCTTTCTCTCTCTCTCTCTCTCTCTCTCTCTTTGGAGTATCTGTACTTTTTACTATATATATATTTTTTTTTACAACTTTTACTTTTACTTTACTACATTCCTAAAAAAAAGAATGTACTTTTACTCCAAACATTTTCCCTGACATGCAAAAGTTCTCTTTACAATTTGAATGGCCAGCAGAACAGGACAATTGTCAAGTTCACTAAACACAAATGCTTCATTCGTAAATTATGTCTGAGTGTTGGAGTGTGCCCCTGGCTATCTGTATAAAAAAATGAAAATTATGCCGTCTGGTTTGCTTAATATAAGAAGTTTGAAATGGTTTATACTTTTACTTTTGATACTTAAGTATATTTTAGCAATTACATTTACTTTTGATACTTATTAAGTATACTTAAAACCAAATACTATCTTTGCTTTTACTCAAGTATTACAATTGGGTACTTATTCCACCACTGCTTCCACCATTGCTCACTTCAAATAACCTCTCAATAACCCTTTTTTCCCCCTATAAGAGTGTAGTGCTCTGTAGTTGTATTGGGGGTGGATGACAGTTCTCTTCTCTCACCTCTAGTCATGAGGATTCTGCTTGCCTGGAATTCTGTATCTCTTTATCATATCATTGTAGATGACTGATTTGAAGCCAACATTCTCTCAGCCCTTCTACTCATTCTAGAATTCTTCTACCTGGAATTCTGTATCTCTTTATCATATCACTCCGGACTCTGATTTGGCACCAATGTAGCCTACTGTAAATCTTAGAGGAATTTTGTGAAACCAAAACGTACAATTGTACTATAAAACGTTTCGATGTCAAACATTTAATCAACTCAGTATTAAATCTGTCACCTGAGAGCATGGCTAGCTTCTCCAGGTGATCGAGGCTTCGTTGTATTCGTTATTAAACTCAGGAAACTTTAACACTGTTAATTAAAGCGAATCAGTTTCTGTTACAAAGAGCTTAGTTTTGGTTTGCTGGGAATTACCCATTCTTCACTCTCTCAAACACTGTCTAGACTCTCCATATGTAAATGATAACATTTAATATATTTGGTCAGGACTAGACTCTTTCAAACAGCTGCTGAGTCTGGTCAAGTTAGGACAGGCTCATACGACTAGGATTAAATGATGGTCTCTTCTGAGTTCATGTTGAACATAATTCTATTGTATTTACTTGTTCTTTCTTTTCAATCTTTCCCCAAAGGAACTTCATAGAACTGCAGATACATTAGCAACCAATGTATCATCAGCCAATGCATCACTTGCCAACACGTCGACCAATGTCTCCTCAGTTCACTCATCTTCATCCAACTCTTCGTCCGTCAACCTATCATCCACCAAGCCATCTTCAGTTGGCAGATCTTCAGTCCACTACTTCAACACAACTGTAGTCGATTCATCTTCAGACTCAAAGGAAGCACTGAGGTCCTCAGTAGGCCTGCGTAGGCCAACAGGTAGGCTACTATATGTTTGGTGGGAAAAGCCATTTATGGACAGAAGAGATTGTGTGAACACCCGTAGGATGTTTGAGTCTAACTGTGCAAGGTTAACATCCCTCTCCCAAACTTCCCATCCTTTCCAAGAACAATTACCCCCTCTGTCTGGCCTGAGTCACCTCTCTACAACAGACACTAAGAGAGGTGAGGCGGAGCCCCTTTCGTCCAGCCCAGCTTAGTCTAAGTGGGTCTCTAATGTGTACGTCTTTAATACGGCTGGGTTAACAGGTTAACAGGGTCAGGTCCTACCACCGCTCTCCATCTGTCCTTCTTTCCCTCCCTCAGACCACTGGCCATATGTTGCCAGAGCAACATGAGGAGCTGCAGCTATAGGTGCTAGCCACTCAGGCTTAGCTCTGACGTAACGGTCAGGTAGAAGAAGAACTGACATAAAGGTCAGGTAGAAGAAGAACTGACATAAAGGTCAGTTGGAGGAAGAACTGACATAAAGGTCAGGTGGAGGAAGAACTGACATAAAGGTCAGGTAGAAGAAGAACTGACATAAAGGTCAGGTAGAAGAAGAACTGACATAAAGGTCAGGTAGAAGAAGAACTGACATAAA
>NC_052307.1:72691325-72706325 GCF_016432855.1 Salvelinus namaycush
GAGGAAGGGTGAAGGTGCGGCAGTGAGTACCAAACTCCACTAAAACAACACCAACACATGGCCTGTCTTCCTGCGCAGGAGTACCAACCTCCACTAAAACACACCAACACATGGCCTGTCTTCCTGCCGACAGGAGTACCAACCTCCACTAAAACAACACCAACACATGGCCTGTCTTCCTGCTGCGCAGGAGTACCAACCTCCACTAAAACAACACCAACACATGGCCTGTCTTCCTGCCGCAGGAGTACCAACCTCCACTAAAACAACACCAACACATGGCCTGTCTTCCTGCGCAGGAGTACCAACCTCCACTAAAACAACACCAAACACATGGCCTGTCTTCCTGCCTGCAGGAGGTACCACCTCCACTAAACAACACCAACACATGGCCTGTCTTCTGCCGCAGAGAGTACCAACCTCCACTAAAACAACACCAACACATGGCCTGTCTTCCTGCCGCAGGGAGTACCAACCTCCACTAAAACAACACCAACACATGGCCTGTCTTCCTGCGCAGGAGTACCAACCTCCACTAAAACAACACCAACACATGGCCTGTCTTCTCCGCAGGGAGTACCAACCTCCACTAAAACAACACCAACACATGGCCGTCTTCCTGCTGCAGGAGTACCACCCTCCACTAAAACAACACCAACACATGCCTGTCTTCCTGCTGCAGGAGTACCAACCTCCACTAAAACAACACCAACACATGGCCTGTCTTCCTGCGCAGGAGTACCAACCTCCACTAAAACAACACCAACACATGGCCTGTCTTCCTGCGCGCAGGAGTACCAAACCTCCACTAAAACAACACCAACACATGGCCTGTCTTCCTGCCGCAGGAGTACCAACCTCCACTAAAACAACACACAACACATGGCCTGTCTTCCTGCTGCAGGAGTACCAACCTCCACTAAAACAACACCAACACATGGCCTGTCTTCCTGCGCGCAGGAGTACCAACCTCCACTAAAACAACACCAACACATGGCCTGTCTTCCTGCCGCAGGATACCAACCTCCACTAAAACAACACCAACACATGGCCTGTCTTCCTGCGCAGGAGTACCAACCTCCACTAAAACAACACCAACACATGGCCTGTCTTCCTGCCGCAGGAGTACCAACCTCCACTAAAACAACACCAACACATGGCCTGTCTTCCTGCCGCAGGAGTACCAACTCCACTAAAACAACACCAACACATGGCCTGTCTCCTTGCGCAGGAGTACCAACCTCCCTAAAACAACACCAACACATGGCCTGTCTTCCTGCTGCGGAGTACCAACCTCCACTAAACAACACACCAACACATGGCCTGTCTTCCTGCTGCAGAGTACCACCTCCACTAAAACAACACCAACACATGGCCTGTCTTCCTGCTGCAGGAGTACCAACCTCCACTAAAACAACACCAACACAGGCCTGTCTTCCTGCTGCAGAGAGTACCAACCTCACTAAAACAACACCAACACATGGCCTGTCTTCCTGCGCAGGAGTACCAACCTCCACTAAAACAACACCAACAATGGCCTGTCTTCCTGCGCAGGAGTACCACCTCCACTAAAACACACCAACCATGGCCTGTCTTCCTGCTGCAGAGCGAGTACAACCTCCACTAAAACAACACCAACACATGGCCTGTCTTCCTGCGCAGGAGTACCAACTCCACTAAAACAACACCAACACATGGCCTGTCTTCCTGCGCCAGGAGTACCAACCTCCACTAAACAACACCAACACATGGCCTGTCTTCCTGCTGCAGGAGTACCAACCTCCACTAAACAACACCAACATGGCCTGTCTTCCTGCGCAGGAGTACCAACCTCCACTAAAACAACACCAACACATGGCCTGTCTTCCTGCTGCAGGAGTACCAACCTCCACTAAAACACACCAACACATGGCCTGTCTTCCTGCGCAGGAGTACCAACCTCCACTAAAACAACACCAACACATGGCCTGTCTTCCTGCCGCAGGAGTACCAACCTCCACAAAACAACACCAACACATGGCCTGTCTTCCTGCCGCAGGAGTACCAACCTCCACTAAAACAACACCAACACATGGCCTGTCTTCCTGCCGCAGGAGTACCAACCTCCCACTAAAACAACACCAACACATGGCCTGTCTTCCTGCGCCAGGAGTACCAACCTCCACTAAACAACACCAACACATGGCCTGTCTTCCTGCTGCAAGAGTACCAACCTCCACTAAAACAACACCAACACATGGGCCTGTCTTCCTGCCGCAGGAGTACCAACCTCCACTAAAACAACACCAAACATGGCCTGTCTTCCTGCGCAGGACAGGAGTACCAACCTCACTAAACACACAACACATGGCTGTCTTCCTGCTGCCAGGAGGTACCAACCTCACTAAAACAACACCAACACATGGCGCTGTCTTCCTGCTGCAGGAGTACCAACCTCCACTAAAACCAACCCAACACATGGCCTGTCTTCCTGCCTGCAGGAGTAACCACCTCCACTAACAACACCAACCCATGGCCTGGCTATTCCCTGCTGCAGGAGTACCAACCCCACTAAAAACACCAACACATGGCCTGTCTTCCTGCTGCAGGAGTACCAACCTCCACTAAACAACACCCAACACATGGCCTGTCTTCCTGCTGCAGGAGTACCAACCTCCACTAAAACAACACCAACACATGGCCTGTCTTCCTGCTGCAGAGTACCAACCTCCACTAAACAACACCAACACATGGCCTGTCTTCCTGCTGCAGGAGTACCAACCTCCACTAAACAACACCAACACATGGCCTGTCTTCCTGCTGCAGGAGTACCAACCTCCACTAAAACAACACCAACACATTGGCCTGTCTCCTGCGCAGGAGTACCAACCTCCACTAAAACAACACCAACACATGGCCTGTCTTCCTGCCGCAGGAGTACCAACCTCCACTAAAACAACACCAACACCGGCCTGTCTTCCTGCCGCAGGAGTACCAACCTCCACTAAAACAACACCAACACATGGCCTGTCTTCCCTGCTGCAGGAGTACCAACTCCACTAAAACAACACCAACACATGGCCTGTCTTCCTGCTGCAGGAGTACCAACCTCCACTAAAACAACACCAACACATGGCCTGTCTTCCTGCCGCAGGAGTACCAACCTCCACTAAAAACAACACCAACACATGGCCTGTTCCTGCCGCAGGAGTACCAACCTCCACTAAAACAACACCAACACATGGCCTGTCTCGCCGCAGGAGTACCAACCTCCACTAAAACAACACCAACACATGGCCTGTCTTCCTGCCGCAGGAGTACCAACTCCACTAAAACAACACCAACACATGGCCTGTCTTCCTGCCGCAGGAGTACCAACCTCCACTAAAACAACACCAACACATGGCCTGTCTTCCTGCCGCAGGAGTACCAACCTCCACTAAAACAAACACCAACACATGGCCTGTCTTCCTGCCGCAGGAGTACCAACTCCACTAAAACAACACCAACACATGGCCTGTCTTCCTGCCGCAGGAGTACCAACCTCCACTAAACAACACCAACACATGGCCTGTCTTCCTGCTGCAGGAGTACCAACCTCCACTAAAACAACACCAACACATGGCCTGTCTTCCTGCCGCAGGAGTACCAACCTCCACTAAAACAACACCAACACATGGCCTGTCTTCCTGCTGCAGGAGTACCAACCTCCACTAAAACAACACCAACACATGGCCTGTCTTCCTGCTGCAGGAGTACCAACCTCCACTAAAACAACACCAACACATGGCCTGTCTTCCTGCCGCAGGAGTACCAACCTCCACTAAAACAACACCAACACATGGCCTGTCTTCCTGCCGCAGGAGTACCAACCTCCACTAAAACAACACCAACACATGGCCTGTCTTCCTGCCGCAGGAGTACCAACCTCCACTAAAACAACACCAACACATGGCCTGTCTTCCTGCTGCAGGAGTACCAACCTCCACTAAAACAACACCAACACATGGCCTGTCTTCCTGCCGCAGGAGTACCAACCTCCACTAAAACAACACCAACACATGGCCTGTCTTCCTGCCTGCAGGAGTACCAACCTCCACTAAACAACACCAACACATGGCCTGTCTTTCCTGCTGCAGGAGTACCAACCTCCACTAAAACAACACCAACACATGGCCTGTCTTCCTGCCGCAGGAGTACCAACCTCCACTAAAACAACACCAACACATGGCCTGTCTTCCTGGCGCAGGAGTACCAACCTCCACTAAAACACACCAACACATGGGCCTGTCTTCCTGCTGCAGGAAGTACCAACCTCCACTAAAACAACACCAACACATGGCCTGTCTTCCTGCTGCAGGAGTACCAACCTCCACTAAAACAACACCAACACATGGCCTGTCTTCCTGCCTGCAGGAGTACCAACCTCCACTAAAACAAACACCAACACATGGCCTGTCTTCCTGCTGCAGGAGTACCAACCACTAAACACCAACAACATGGCCTGTCTTGACCTGCTGCAGATACCACCTCCACTAAAACAACACCAACACATGGCCTGTCTTCCTGCTGCAGGAGTACCAACCTCCACTAAAACAACACCAACACATGGCCTGTCTTCCTGCTGCAGGAGTACCAACCTCCACTAAAACAACACCAACACATGGCCTGTCTTCCTGCTGCAGGAGTACCAACCTCCACTAAAACAACACCAACACATGGCCTGTCTTCCTGCTGCAGGAGTACCAACCTCCACTAAAACAACACCAACACATGGCCTGTCTTCCTGCTGCAGGAGTACCAACCTCCACTAAAACAACACCAACACATGGCCTGTCTTCCTGCTGCAGGAGTACCAACCTCCACTAAAACAACACCAACACATGGCCTGTCTTCCTGCTGCAGGAGTACCAACCTCCACTAAAACAACACCAACACATGGCCTGTCTTCCTGCTGCAGGAATACCAACCTCCACTAAAACAACACCAACACATGGCCTGTCTTCCTGCTGCAGGAGTACAACCTCCACTAAAAAACCAACACATCCCCCTGGCGCGGGTACCACCTCACTAAAACAACACCAACACATGGCCTGTCTTCCTGCTGCAGGAGTACCAACCTCCACTAAACAACACCAAACACATGGCCTGTCTTCCTGCCTGCAGGGGGAGTACCAACCTCCACTAAAACAACACCAACACATGGCCTGTCTTCCTGCTGCAGGAGTACCAACCTCCACTAAAACAACACCAACACATGGCCTGTCTTCCTGCCGCAGGAGTACCAACCTCCACTAAAACAACACCAACACATGGCCTGTCTTCCTGCCGCAGGAGTACCATCCTCCACTAAAACAACACCAACACATGGCCTGTCTTCCTGCCGCAGGAGTACCAACCTCCACTAAAACAACACCAACACATGGCCTGTCTTCCTGCCGCAGGAGTACCAACCTCCACTAAAACAACACCAACACATGGCCTGTCTTCCTGCCGCAGGAGTACCAACCTCCACTAAAACAACACCAACACATGGCCTGTCTTCCTGCTGCAGGAGTACCACCTCCACTAAAACAACACCAACACATGGCCTGTCTTCCTGCCGCAGGAGTACCAACCTCCACTAAAACAACACCAACACATGGCCTGTCTTCCTGCTGCAGGAGTACCAACCTCCACTAAAACAACACCAACACATGGCCTGTCTTCCTGCCGCAGGAGTACCAACCTCCACTAAAACAACACCAACACATGGCCTGTCTTCCTGCTGCAGGAGTACCAACCTCCACTAAACAACACCAACACATGGCCTGTCTTCCTGCTGCAGGAGTACCAACCTCCACTAAAACAACACCAACACATGGCCTGTCTTCCTGCCTGCAGGAGTACCAACCTCCACTAAAACAACACCAACACATGGCCTGTCTTCCTGCTGCAGGAGTACCAACCTCCACTAAACAACACCAACACATGGCCTGTCTTCCTGCCTGCAGGAGTACCAACCTCCACTAAACAACACCAACACATGGCCTGTCTTCCTGCCTGCAGGAGTACCAACCTCCACTAAAACAACACCAACACATGGCCTGTCTTCCTGCTGCAGGAGTACCAACCTCCACTAAAACAACACCACACATGGCCTGTCTTCCTGCCGCAGGAGTACCAACCTCCACTAAAACAACACCAACACATGGCCTGTCTTCCTGCCGCAGGAGTACCAACCTCCACTAAAACAACACCAACACATGGCCTGTCTTCCTGCTGCAGGAGTACCAACCTCACTAAACAACAACCAACACATGGCCTATCTTCCTGCTGCAGGAGTACCAACCTCCACTAAAACAACACCAAAACATGGCCTGTCTTCCTGCTGCAGGAGTACCAACCTCCACTAAAACAACACCAACATGGCCTGTCTTCCTGCCGCAGGAGTACCAACCTCCACAAAAACAACACCAACACATGGCCTGTCTTCCTGCCGCAGAGTACCAACCTCCACTAAAACAACACCAACACATGGCCTGTCTTCCTGCTGCAGGGAGTACCAACCTCCACTAAAACAACACCAACACATGGCCTGTCTTCCGCCGCAGGAGTACCAACCCCACTAAAACAACACCAACACATGGCCTGTCTTCCTGCCGCAGGAGTACCAACCTCCACTAAAACAACACCAACACATGGCCTGTCTTCCTGCCGCAGGAGTACCAACCTCCACTAAACAACACCAACACATGGCCTGTCTTCCTGCCGCAGGAGTACCAACCTCCACTAAACACAACACCAACACATGGCCTGTCTCCTGCAGCGGAGTACCAACCTCCACTAAAACAACACCAACACATGGCCTGTCTTCTGCAGCAGGAGTACCAACCCCACTAAAACAACACAACACATGGCCTGTCTTCCTGCTGCAGGAGTACCAACCTCCACTAAAACAAACCAACACATGGCCTGTCTTCCTGCCGCAGGAGTACCAACCTCCACTAAAACAACACCAACACATGGCCTGTCGTCCTGCCGCAGGAGTACCAACCTCCACTAAAACAACACCAACACATGGCCTGTCTTCCTGCTGCAGGAGTACAACCTCCACTAAAACAACACCAACACATGGCCTGTCTTCCTGCTGCAGGAGTACCAACCTCATAAAACAACACCAACACATGGCCTGTCTTCCTGCCGCAGGAGTACCAACCTCCACTAAACAACACCAACACATGGCCTGTCTTCCTGCTGCAGGAGTACCAACCTCCACTAAAACAACACAACACATGGCCTGTCTTCCTGCGCAGGAGTACCAACCTCCACTAAAACAACACCAACACATGGCCTGTCTTCCTGCCGCAGGAGTACCAACCTCCACTAAAACAACACCAACACATGGCCTGTCTTCCTGCCGCAGGAGTACCAACCTCCACTAAAACAACACCAACACATGGCCTGTCTTCCTGCCGCAGGAGTACCAACCTCCACTAAAACAACACCAACACATGGCCTGTCTTCCTGCCGCAGGAGTACCAACCTCCACTAAAACAACACCAACACATGGCCTGTCTTCCTGCCGCAGGAGTACCAACCTCCACTAAAACAACACCAACACATGGCCTGTCTTCCTGCTGCAGGAGTACCAACCTCCACTAAAACAACACCAAACACATGGCCTGTCTTCCTGCCTGCAGGAGTACCAACCTCCACTAAAACAACACCAACACATGGCCTGTCTTCCTGCCGCAGGAGTACCAACCTCCACTAAAACAACACCAACACATGGCCTGTCTTCCTGCTGCAGGAGTACCAACCTCCACTAAAACAACACCAACACATGGCCTGTCTTCCTGCCGCAGGAGTACCAACCTCCACTAAAACAACACCAACACATGGCCTGTCTTCCTGCTGCAGGAGTACCAACCTCCACTAAAACAACACCAACACATGGCCTGTCTTCCTGCTCAGTACCCTAACTGGCAGGAGTACCAACCTCCACTAAAACAACACCAACACATGGCCTGTCTTCCTGCCGCAGGAGTACCAACCTCCACTAAAACAACACCAACACATGGCCTGTCTTCCTGCTGCAGGAGTACCAACCTCCACTAAAACAACACCAACACATGGCCTGTCTTCCTGCCGCAGGAGTACCAACCTCCACTAAAACAACACCAACACATGGCCTGTCTTCCTGCCGCAGGAGTACCAACCTCCACTAAAACAACACCAACACATGGCCTGTCTTCCTGCTGCAGGAGTACCAACCTCCACTAAAACAACACCAACACATGGCCTGTCTTCCTGCCGCAGGAGTACCAACCTCCACTAAAACAACACAACACATGGCCTGTCTTCCTGCTGCAGGAGTACCAACCTCCACTAAAACAACACCAACACATGGCCTGTCTTCCTGCTGCAGGAGTACCAACCTCCACTAAAACAACACCAACACATGGCCTGTCTTCTGCCGCAGGAGTACCAACCTCCACTAAAACAACACCAACACATGGCCTGTCTTCCTGCTGCAGGAGTACCAACCTCCACTAAAACAACACCAACACATGGCCTTCTTTCTGCTGCAGGAGTACCAACCTCCACTAAAACAACACCAACACATGGCCTGTCTTCCTGCCGCAGGAGTACCAACCTCCACTAAACAACACCAACACAGAGGGAACATTATATTGGCTCGCTACTTCAATCATGAAACTGAGGTCACTAGAGGTCAAAGGGTTTTCACCTTCATCCCTCTCGCCATCCTTCTCACACCCCTTGGCCCTGGTCTCCCTCCCCTGTCTTTGTGTGCTGTAGTAATCTGGGGTGTTATGTGGTTAGTGTGTGTGGAATGTATTGGGGTAAGGGTGCATGTTAGACTCTGTTAGAGTGTGTTCTAAACTCCTACAGCAGGGACAACTGGACACCGGACCAGAGGTCTCTCTCTGTACCTCAGACGCAGCACAACCTCAACTCAAAGCTACCCGACACACAGTGGAGTAAGCTACAACTCTCAATACAATTACAAATGATCAATATTTATTGATCGGGAAGTGCTGCGTTGGAGAGACGGTTGATGATCGAGAGGGGCTAGGTGGATTTCCTCTGGTTTTCACCCGTCAGCGTGGACAACAGAGACGAGGTCAAGATGAACCAGACCAAGGTGGTAGAAGAGGAACTGTATAACTACTATGACTACTCAGACTGGTACTCCAACAATATGGAACCCACCAGACCTCCAAAAGAGTAAGTATGGGGGTCAGTAAATAGTATACTATTTAGCCCAACGCTTTTTATCCAAAGCGACTTACAGTAATACATACATTTTCGTATATAGGTGGCCACAGCACAGCGGGAATCAAATTGTTCAACCCTGATGTTGCAAGCGTCATGCTCTACCAACTGAGCCACAACAGGATCAGTGCAATGAATTATGGGGGACTGTGTAATAATGTTATTATGATTTAATTTAATCTAAGATCAGGGTTTCTCAATCACTGCCCTGCATGGGCCAAAGTATAGCTGGTTTTCAATTCTTCCAGTTTTTACATCCATGATTGAATTATCTACTACAAATGGCATATTTTCAGTTCTTGGGTGAAACTCTTGTCAGATTCGCTAGCGAGAGCACAGTCAAGCTGAACAGGATTTCTAGGCAGTTAGTTTTTGTTCTGCATAAATGGTTTCTGACGGTCATTGCTCAGCTTGTGTCACATGACTGTTTCAGAGTTATTCTCCCATGTGACCCCACGGCGGACGACCAGCTGTTTCACATATGTATCGCTTCAGCATCTGTAAGTATCAGGCCTGCTGACTATTTTCAATATTTACACCGGGTGAAAACGTTTGACTGAACCTTGAACAGGAAGTCATGTTGAGACCAAGGTCTCTTTTACTGATGAGCCATGGAGTTACAGAGATATACATACAGTACACATTTACCAACAACAATAGGTCTCTTTTACTGATGAGCCATGTAGTTACAGAGATATACATACAGTACACATTTACCAACAACAATAGGTCTCTTTTACTGATGAGCCATGGAGTTACAGAGATATACATACAGTACACATTTACCAACAACAATAGGTCTCTTTTACTGATGAGCCATGGAGTTACAGAGACACACATCCAGTACACATTTACCAACAACAATAGGTCTCTTTTACTGATGAGCCATGGAGTTACAGAGATACACATCCAGTACACATTTACCAACAACAATAGGGGTCACAGGTCAAAGGAATATCAAATATGAATGTTTGGAATGAATGGAAACAGTGAGTGTTTATATAGGCCATGTTCTAAAGGGGATGTTCTGTCAGTACAGATGACTATAGGCCATGTTCTAAAGGGGATGTTCTGTCAGTACAGATGACTATAGGCCATGTCCTAAAGGGGATGTTCAGTCAGTACAGATGACTATAGGCCATGTTCTAAAGGGGATGTTCAGTCAGTACAGATGACTATAGGCCATGCCCTAAAGGGGATGTTCAGTCAGTACAGATGACTATAGGCCATGTCCTAAAGGGGATGTTCAGTCAGTACAGATGACTATAGGCCATGTCCTAAAGGGGATGTTCAGTCAGTACAGATGACTATAGGCCATGTTCTAAAGGGGATGTTCTGTCAGTACAGATGACTATAGGCCATGCCCTAAAGGGGATGTTCAGTCAGTACAGATGACTATAGGCCATGTCCTAAAGGGGATGTTCAGTCAGTACAGATGACTATAGGCCATGTTCTAAAGGGGATGTTCAGTCAGTACAGATGACTATAGGCCATGTTCTAAAGGGGATGTTCAGTCAGTACAGATGACTATAGGCCATGTTCTAAAGGGGATGTTCAGTCAGTACAGATGACTATAGGCCATGTTCTAAAGGGGATGTTCAGTCAGTACAGATGACTATAGGCCATGTTCTAAAGGGGATGTTCAGTCAGTACAGATGACTATAGGCCATGCCCTAAAGGGGATGTTCAGTCAGTACAGATGACTATAGGCCATGCCCTAAAGGGGATGTTCAGTCAGTACAGATGACTATAGGCCATGTCCTAAAGGGGATGTTCAGTCAGTACAGATGACTATAGGCCATGTCCTAAAGGGGATGTTCAGTCAGTACAGATGACTATAGGCCATGCCCTAAAGGGGATGTTCAGTCAGTACAGATGACTATAGGCCATGCCCTAAAGGGGATGTTCAGTCAGTACAGATGACTATAGGCCATGTCCTAAAGGGGATGTTCAGTCAGTACAGATGACTATAGGCCATGTCCTAAAGGGGATGTTCAGTCAGTACAGATGACTATAGGCCATGCCCTAAAGGGGATGTTCAGTCAGTACAGATGACTATAGGCCATGTCCTAAAGGGGATGTTCAGTCAGTACAGATGACTATAGGCCATGTCCTAAAGGGGATGTTCAGTCAGTACAGATGACTTTAAGCCATGTCCTAAAGGGGATGTTCATTCAGTACAGATGACTATAGGCCATGTCCTAAAGGGGATGTTCAGTCAGTACAGATGATTATAGGCCATGTCCTAAAGGGGATGTTCAGTCAGTACAGATGACTATAGGCCATGTTCTAAAGGGGATGTTCTGTCAGTACAGATGACTATAGGCCATGCCCTAAAGGGGATGTTCTGTCAGTACAGATGACTATAGGCCATGTCCTAAAGGGGATGTTCAGTCAGTACAGATGACTATAGGCCATGCCCTAAAGGGGATGTTCTGTCAGTACAGATGACTATAGGCCATGTCCTAAAGGGGATGTTCAGTCAGTACAGATGATTATAGGCCATGTCCTAAAGGGGATGTTCAGTCAGTACAGATGACTATAGGCCATGTTCTAAAGGGGATGTTCTGTCAGTACAGATGACTATAGGCCATGTCCTAAAGGGGATGTTCTGTCAGTACAGATGACTATAGGCCATGTCCTAAAGGGGATGTTCTGTCAGTACAGATGACTATAGGCCATGTCCTAAAGGGGATGTTCAGTCAGTACAGATGACTATAGGCCATGCCCTAAAGGGGATGTTCAGTCAGTACAGATGACTATAGGCCATGTCCTAAAGGGGATGTTCTGTCAGTACAGATGACTATAGGCCATGTCCTAAAGGGGATGTTCAGTCAGTACAGATGACTATAGGCCATGTCCTAAAGGGGATGTTCAGTCAGTACAGATGACTATAGGCCATGGCCTAAAGGGGATGTTCAGTCAGTACAGATGACTATAGGCCATGGCCTAAAGGGGATGTTCAGTCAGTACAGATGACTATAGGCCATGTCCTAAAGGGGATGTTCTGTCAGTACAGATGACTATAGGCCATGTTCTAAAGGGGATGTTCTGTCAGTACAGATGACTATAGGCCATGTCCTAAAGGGGATGTTCAGTCAGTACAGATGACTATAGGCCATGTCCTAAAGGGGATGTTCAGTCAGTACATTGGTACTAGTCTCTATGACCTCAGAAAGCCATCTCCCTCAACATCATCAGTGATATATGTCATCGTTAGGCCTTGTCCAATTTGTGGTAGAGGGCTCGCTCCACTTTTCTGAGGAGAACAATGGCATGAATTATAATTGAACTGACACACCGTAGGACTATTCCCTTTGGGATTCTGCCAAATAGAGGACACTCAGAGCACTATGTAGGGTCAACCTGGACTCAGGGGTACACGTAACATAGTAAATGTAAATCTGTGACACTGAAATTAGTATGATATGTTAAGTTTGGTATGGTATGTATTCATTTGTGGCTGTCCATCATCCATTTTGTATGATATGTTCCTGAATTACAATTCGTATGATATCTTACAAATCACAATTTGTTTTGGCTAATGCTAGCTAGGTGGCTAATTGGGGGAAGGGAAGGGTTAGCTAACATGCTAAATAGTTGCAAAGTAGCTAAAAAGTAGTAAGTAGTTCCAATGTTGCTAATTAGATAAAATGCTAAAGTTGTCTGTGATGAAATTCAAACACGCAATATTTTGGTTGCTAGACATTCGTGTTCAAATCAAATTAAAATCAAATCAAATCAAATGTTACTGGTCACATACACATGGTTAGCAGATGTTAATGCGAGTGTAGCGAAATGCTTGTGCTTCTAGTTCCGACAGTGCAGCAATATTTAACAAGAAATCTAACAATTCCCCAAAACCTATCTAATATACACATCTAAAGGGGTGAATGAGAATATGTATAAGTATATGGATGAGAGATGGCCGAGCGGCATAGGCAAGGTGCAATGGATGGTATAGAATACAGTATATACATGTGATATGAGTAATGTAAGATATATGTAAAGATTATTAAAGTGACTTGTTAAAGTGTCCAGTGATTGGGTCCCAGTGTAGCCAGCAGCCTCTCTGAGTTAGTGATGGCTATTTAACAGTCTGATGGCCATGAGATAGAAGCTGTTTTTCAGTCTCTCGGTCCCTGCTTTGATGCACCTGTACTGACCTCGCCTTCTGAATGATAGCGGTGTGAACAGGCAGTGGCTCGGGTGGTTGTTGTCCTTGATGATCTTTCTGGCCTTCCTGTGACATCGGGTGCCATAGATGTGATGGAGGGCAGGTAGTTTGCCCCCAGTGATGCGTTGTGCAGACCTCACCACCCTCTGGAGAGCCTTATGGTTGAGGGTGATGCAGTTGCCGTACCAGGCTGTGATACAGCACGACAGGATGCTCTCGATTGTGCATCTGTAAAAGTTTGTCAGGGTTTTGGGTGACAAGCCGAATTTCTTCAGTCTCCTGAGGTTGAAGAGGCGCTGTTGCGCCTTCTTCACCACACTGTCTGTTTGGGTGGACCATTTCAGTTTGTCTGTGATGTCTACGCCCATTTTATACATCCAAACACCCCAACTAACCACCCTCCTTTTCTTCTTGCTGTAAGCAACCTTCTGTCCTACATAACCATACCAAACGTAACATATCATACTCATTTGAGTGTGCCAGTTTTTTTTTTAAGGTTTCCCCTATGCTACGTTTAGTCTATGAGACCAGGCTGGAAAGGTGGGTCAGCGTCTCCACTTACCAGGGCTCATCAAAAATAATGAGACAATGGGAAGGTAGCATTCAGAAGGTCCTTTCCTAGGAGTATCCCCTCCATATTACTTCAGGCCCTCTGGCTTGACAACAAGGTACATTAGATGATTATTTTAGTTGTACTGTAGTTAAGGAGAGGAAATAGAGTTCCTATTGTATCACTATGGAATATCTTGTCTCCTAGCTCGTTGTGGTGCTGATTCTAGCAGTCCTGAAGAGGAGAAAGACTCTATGTGAGGGTTTCGCCAGTGGATCAACTGGTATCTCAAGGTAAAGTGCAGGTTCATTTACCAAACATATTAACATGAAGCAACCAGGAACTCTTGTCAATATGTGACGACCCACTGGGCAAATACTAGTTGAATCAGCGTTGTTTCCATGTCATTTCAACACCAAAATTAAATGTGATGAAATTGAATCAACGTGGGAAACTCATTGGATTTGAAAAAAGAAAGGGAACGTGAGGGAATTTCACCCAATCTTCAACCTAAAATCCAATGACATTTGTTGTTGATTTCATGTTGAATTCATGTCAGTTGACAACTCAACCAAATGTAAAATCAAAACGTTGAACTGACGTCTGTGCCCGGCGGGAAACCACACAATACACCACTGTTACAAGAACAACTCAGGCTGCTTCATCGCCATAACATACTAGGAGACAATTTATAACAATTAAACATGTTACCATTCATTTGCCAGTGTTTGCTTGGTCTTATCTCTGGTCTCTTCCCGCTGTGTTCACCAGTCCAGTGAACTTCCTGGACCAGACGCAGCACAAAGCCCTCGCAGTAGCTGTGTTTGGGCTGGTCTTCAGCAAGCTGTCTGTATTGGTCCTGGCTCCAGATCCCCTGCCCTTCTCCAAAGACACCCCTCAGGAAATCAAAGGTGAGCAGCTGTGTCCCCAGTCCCATTAAAACCTCTTGAATGTAAATTCCCCATATTTGGTGACCCTATTTATTTAAAAAATATATATAATTCAGTCTGGTATG